>NC_141073.1:15935367-15942867 GCF_041138505.1 Cibotium barometz
ATATTTCAACAGCTAACACTCTAATGCATAAAATTCAAACAAAAAACACACAAATCAAGTAAAAAATAATGATTCTAGTTCTATGTTTAACTCTTAAGAAAGCTAAAAATCACTAATAAAAATTGCATTCTATTGTATTTTTTGATGAACTGGATGCAAACAAAGCCTAATACACTCTATGTGCAAGCCCTAGGAACATTAAAAACTAAATTAACAACAACAAAAATAACAATTTAAGCTTAAAATTAAACAAAAAAGCATTCTTTATAAAATAAAAAGAGAGCTATTCCACACCAAATCACACACAAATCTCCATCAAAACCATATCTTTTTAATGGGAAACCATAAATCAAGACAATAGGCAATGGGTAATGCGTAGACTAGAGAAAAACGATGGAAAAAGCCAAGGGATGATTCCCCGACAGTAGCACCAAAAATGTTATGGCTCACCCTAACCCCCCTTCAAACACAAGAGATTACTTGGTGAACCGCAACAACTGTCATGATGAACTTTCCAATGACCGAGCTTATAACCCTTAAGGTCTCCAAGCCCTAAAATTCCTTAAGAAGCAATTCCACCGCGTCTCCCTCGTTGCACTAAGTGTACTCGTCCCTCCTCTCACCTCACTTCACTCATACACACTCACTAACATGCATTAGAGACAGAGAGGTTAGCAAGAGGATTAGCAAGAGCAAGACTCTATTGCATAATGGGAGAGTCCCCTATATTATAAGAGATATTCACTTATATACATGGCCATAAGTGTTCACACTCACTTAAACTGTGGTGGGCTAATCGGGCACTTTAGGCTTATAAGTGGCCTAATGCTATTACAATGACTACTCTCATAATATATCCATGAAGTACATCACTTGAGACTTCATCTTAACTTACTACCACACACACTCTTAAGTGGAAATCACCATAAGTATTACATAGGACCATTATGAGCGCCCGTCCAAGTTGTAGATTTGGACACCATTGCTTCATATCTTGAATGTATGACCTTTTGGTGTATCCAACTTGACTCCTTGATATAAGATAATGGTAGCATCGAATGTTAATCCTAGGAATGGGTTAACAGCTACACTTCCTCACCCTTTGTCCCCTTTGAGGTTGCACGTGTTGCTTACTTGGCCTTTGCCTCTTTTAAGGTTGACACTTTTGCTACTTCCCTCACCCTTTGTCCCCTTTGAGGTTGCACACACTGCTTACTTAGACTTTGCCTCTTGTAAGGTTGACACTTTTGCTACTTCCCTCGTATCCACTTTTTTCTTGGCTTGCAGTCAAGTGATGACATTTAAAGGGATCATTGCAAGATGTGATCACGAGCGCACTCAAGAGGTTTTTTTTTGTGTTACCTGGTGTGGAGTACACTTATGGGTAATCTTTGTACATATGTTTGGCTCCAAACTTATTGCATAGAAGTAACAATGTGTAAACAACCACATGTATGCATGTGTTCTTGGTTGGATGCTCTAAAATCCTATGTGGGTCCTAGTATTGGGATGGGTAGATTATCATGTCTAGCTTCATGTGATTTGGTTGGCCATGTGTATTTATGGTTAATGGGCTCATTATATGTTACCTCCATCATGGCTTGATTAGGCATAAATAATTGTGGGGGTAATGTTGGAGGGTGTGTCAGGCATCTTTAATATCCCATGTTGTGATGTCACATATATGGCTATGTTATGCATTGATGGTGGTGGTGCTAAACTATTAAGTGCTAACAAAGAGGAGGAAGGACACACGAGCATTATGTTGGCAAGTTACTATGATGTGTCACAATCAAAGCACAACATTAAAGCATAGTAAACAACAAAGTAAACAAATAATCTTGGTTTGAGGTACAAATAATTGGTGCTTAGGTGGCTCTTCCTATAACTTACACACCATACCATATCTTAGTATGGGTAAGGATGAGAAGGTCCTTGAAGGTCTTGCTCATAGTCCACTTGTTGGCACTGCTGGGTTGAGGTAGTCTACTAAAAAGCCTACATCTCCTCAGCTATCATGCATGTATTCTTTCTTTGTGTCTAATTATTTAAACACATAGGGTGGTTGCTAAAAATTTAATGGAGAGTTTGTTATGATTGGAGCTGGGCTCCCTTCCATCACATTTTTGGCTAAATAGATTGTTATTTGGAAAAATTTATCAAAGAATGTGGGGTTTATTATGATTATCAAATCATGTAAATCATCCTTATGTAAACCTAAGAGGAAAAGCAAGTTTTCCTATTGGTCACTCAATCTTTTCACCTCCTTGCATCTAGACTCTTCTCAAATTGAATTTGATTTTGGCTCAAAAAGTTATTGATGCATTGATTTTGGCTCAAAAAGTTATTGATGCATTGATTAATTTGGAAGAAACCAGCTCAATTAATTGATCCAAGTATTAAAATCAATATTGAATTAATCATTCAATGTTATCCCCTCCTTGCATCTAGACTCTTTTCAAATTAAAATTAGATTTGGCTCAAGAAGTTATTGGTGTGGTGATTAATTTGGAAGAAACCAAGCTCTATTCAGTGACCCAAGTAAAAAAATTTAATATAAAATTAATCGCAATTGCAATCTAAATAATGGGAAATTTGATGGACATGGAGCTGCAATGTAATTTAAATTTGATGGACATGGAGAAGGAAGTTATAATGAAATTTCAACATTGCAATTCTCCCACAGGGTATTATCCTTGGGCTAGGCCATAGACTAAAGTCCTTAGGTCAGGATATTTAACTTAATCAAGTAAATCCTTTGGAAATATTCCACACAAAAAAAATGACGTATATGTAGAGTGATGATGTTACCACTTCAAAATTGCATGAGGCTATAGGTTATAGTCCTAAAGCTAGGCTAAAAAGAATATCCCTTAAAGGATTTGACTAAATTATTCTATATAGAAGATTAGACCTTATAGAAACTACAAAGCAAAGGCCACGGATCATAGGGAATTGGCCAAAGGCACCAAAAGTTCCTATAGTAAGGTACAAGTGAAAGGACACAAACCAATGTCTAATCACACCACGACATTGTATTGTGTTTTAGGAAGTTAGCGTCAAGGAGGATCTTGTGCCCATAAATACATGCAAAAGAGAAAAAGGAATAATTAAGGCAAGACCAACATGAAATAATATAGAGGCAATCAAGCATTTTTTGCAGGACCAACATTGTACAAAATGAATATCACCACCATGAAAGAAAAGAACAACAATAAGTAGCTTTGTACTTAATTTTTGCTGATGTGAGTGCAATTACTTCTTATTGATCTAGGAGATGACTCCCAAACTTAAAGTGAAATAATACCCTCAATGAGAGTATGGTGTCTATATCATTGGCCTAATCTAAGTGACAATATTCTTAGCATCTTTAGTCTAAGTAAACTCAAATTATAAGCATACAACCAACCAGCATAGATTAACTCTCAAAACCATAGATAAAGTAGGAAATACTCATAAAAAATAAAGGCAAAAACATTGGGTGCAATCTCCCCCTCCCTCCCCCTAACGTGTGTGGCTCCACCTTCCACATGTATTTAAATCATATTCATAAAATTAGGCCTTGGAGCCGTAAATAGAATCTTTTCCAAGTTTGGGCTTTCTTTACAATAAAAATAACATTGGTCCAATGTTATAATGTATCAACAAAAATAATAATCTTTGCCCAACCACCATGTACACATGGGCTTAGCTATAATAAATCAACTTGTGCACACATGCACACATACACTCAATACCCGCCTCTCAGCATGTATCTCACTTTGATGTATAATGCATATTTGTTTGTTAGGCCCCCATTATGTGAGGAGTAGCCATGGTGCATATGTCTTTAGTGGGAACCCCAGCTTAAATGCTGATGGGGTCATTATTGTGACCATTAATGATGGTTAGGAGATGGTCGGGGGTACGAGCGTTAGCTAGGGTTTGGGGCATCACCCCGGCTGGGGGGTGCCCCCCTGGTGGGGGTTTGGGGGCGGGAGCCCCCGAGGCGACGGTATGAGGAATATTTTATAGAATATTCCCTCAGATACTAGGTCCATCATTAGTGGTTGGTGGGCTGCGTTCTTGATACGCGGGTTGTGACCATGTCTATGCAGTGTAACCACCCTCGTTGTATATGCGTCTACCACAACACCTACAATACTATATATGGACATGGTTGCCATGAGCTAAGGTATCCATTGCTTGTATCCACCCCCTTCTACGCCTCGTACATACTCCATCCAAAGTCTGTCTAGATCGCGATCTAAGCTCTACTTGAGAGCGCACGGGTGGACAGCACCATCACTTGTACCTCTTTGGTATAATCAGAATTTTAAATTCTCTCCATTGTGTATCTATTGCATTGTCTATTGTGCTTTGTCTTGCTCTCTTTCCACTGTGCCATATTCTTTTAGTCGGGCTATACAAATAGCATATTAATTAAATACTCTAATGTTATCTCATGGTCACAAAATATTGTATTTGATATTTATGTCTCAACCTTCACACCATCGCTCAATCTTTCATCCATGCGACACCTCAATCGGTACCCTCACATTGTGCGACATCTCTATCGGTACCCTCGCACAACTCATAATCTAAAACTCACAAACATAACTCACATTAGTTAACCTATCATTGAAGTCACATTAATCAATCCCAAAACGAGATCATGAGAAATAGGCATAGTATAATAAAAATACAATCAAGGGGATTTTTTAGTGAGCTATTTCTAGCGAGCATCTTTTTGTAATCGGACAAGGAAATTTCATAGAGAGAGAGAGAGAGAGAGAGAGAGAGAGAGAGAGAGAGAGAGGATATCAAGTTTAGCTTTATATAATTTCCTTCATATGCTCTCTCTAATTTGCTTTGGGTATATATTTTTAGCGAGCATTTTCTTTTTTGCGAGCGCTTTTTGGTTTTAAGATGAGCGATTTCTCTCTCTACTCTTTTTATCTGTCCTCTCTCTCTCTCTTCATCTCTTCTCTTAATGTACTTCGATTTTAGCCTGTTTTTTTAAAGACAGCATACAAAAATGAAACTTCCAATATATTCCACGATTGAGCATAAGCAACAATACAAGAAAGAATTCGAGACCTTGTTATATTATTGGAACTTAGCTATCATCTTTCTCTCTCTATCTTTTCCTCGATGTACTACAATATCATTACTACTTTTTTACAAAGACACCATAGAAAGATGAAACTTCCATTATATTCCAAAGCAAAATTATAAGACTAACATATTATGACAAAACACCTACGAGATGTTGAACACAAGCAACAATACATGAAAGCATGTGGTACCTCAACTATCACTTGGACTTCTCCGACTAGCCTAAATTTGCAACTTCTCCTCGAAGAGGAGTCGCTTTTGCCTCTTCAATGATGCCAAAGGCTCTCCACATCCCAATGGTGTTTTTGCTTTCACCTCTAGCATGTTCTTGTTTAAAAGGTCTACCAACTTCTTTATTGTGAGCTTCTTGTAAAGCTCCTCCATTCAGACATTGTTGTCCATGTCTCTAAAAAGGGCATATGATCTTGGTTCTTTCTTTTTCTTTAAGGTGCATGAAAGATGCAAGAGATTTAATTCAGATGCTTGCAAACGTCATATTATTAAAGGGATTAGTGGATGAACACATGAAAATAGAGTTTATGCCCAGCCTATGACAATATAAAGAAATAAGGGGTGGGTGGGGTCGGATGTATCCCTCGAATAAAATTAGTAGAACATGGCAATCTCTATTCTATTTATAAGGTCTCATAAATTTAATATAGAAATAACTTTTAAAAGCATATAAAAATATCAAATGTTTGCCAATGAGGTGATAGCTCAAGTGGTGAAGGTGTTTGACCATAATCAAGAGGTCCTGGGTTCAAAACCCCCCTTGGTGCTTCCTTGGTGTGGCATCACATAAAGGCAAATAATTAAGTGCCTATGGCCAGTGGAAAATCAAAACTATGGGAGGATCTTGGGCCTAAGGCTAGTCAAAAAAAAATGTTAAAATATCAAAAGTTTGTACACGTGACTTATGACATACAAAGACAACAACACATTCTCCCTCAAACTCAAACTTTCTCTCTTTCCCTCAAACTCTCTCTCTCCCTCTCCATCTTGCTCCGTCTCTCTCTATTGTTAATTCAACTATCTAAAATGTTACAGAAAGCCAAAACAAGGTCATAGCACCAATTTAAGTGTACAAAAGTGCATGACAATAAAGTGTAAATCAATATTTTTTTTGTCATTACAAGAGATGGCTTACGTCAAAAAGGGCACCATGGCTGCTGATGGAAGAAAGAAGGTGGCTGCATATGGGGAGCTCTACTAAATGGTGCAGGTACAGGTGGGAACAGCGGCCTCACAAGTTTGGGACGTTGTGCCCATGATGAGGGCATCGTAAAAGGAGCCAAGGGGGACATATGTGGCATAATAGGGGGCTTCTCTTGGAACACTGGGATGGCCATGATGGGGCACTTGACCTTGTTGGGCTTATAAGTAATGGGGCGAGTGGAGGAGGGTGGTGAGGAATGTGTGGAGATGAGATCCCCACATCCCTCTGCTATTCTTGTCGAGCATAATCACTAATATCATCCTTGAAATATCTTCAAGAACGTGAAAAAGTGGTTATATACAAGAACTAAAGCACACCTCGTCCCACTCCATGCTGATGTAGTCCCTTACATGATCTAGCAACGGTCTTAGTTCTGGCAAAGCAATCTAGAACTGCATTCCCTCAGTGTGTAGATCCCAAGTAACCACCTGCTATACACACTTCTTTCATTTACATGTATATATGAACGAACAACAATTAAAAAAATAATGAATATAGAACAATTACACTACTTGAAACAAATTGCAATGAAGTGAGTGCCATAGACGAAGCTCTACTTACCTTGCAAAAGCCTCACTATGCTCAGAGCAACATATCAAATGGGATTCCCGTCCGCATCCATGTATGGGTGGGTTCTCTCTCATGGTTTAGGCTTTATGAAGACATTGTCATCCACCACCTCAAAACCTGGATGATCGGTAGCTACTCACCCCATCTGTCATACTTTGGTCAATTAGAAGTGGTGTGATGGGGGTGCGTAAAGATGGTGATGACCAAAATAGTGACCTACATGCACACACATGTAAGTACATTAGGGAAATCATGGTTTTTCACTTAAAATATCAATTAAGTAGAATCCACTCTTTCACTCGCCTCTTCTTGTCCATCTTCTAACATGAGATACATGTATTGCGAGAGGCATAAACAAAGTCCTACATAGTTGCAAGTTCTTGCCTCTCGCACTGCAATCCCCAAGTGCTTTGTATGTAGAGTACAAACCATAGTGTCGTTGACTCTGTAGTAGTGAGTACAAAGACTGAATCCACAAGCACCTTTCTAAATACATTCCATCGAGGAACCTCATGCTCGGTCTTGGAGAAAGCAAGATTTGTCAAAAAATCTGCCCACACCAAGCACATATCTCCAAGGCTATCATAAGCGTCCATGGTTCCCAACCTCATCAACGA
>NC_141073.1:15947867-16055367 GCF_041138505.1 Cibotium barometz
GCGGTCAAAAAAGCACATGAGGAATTCGGCGAATCCCTTACGAAATTAAAGCAGTCTCTCATATCCTCATTTGGAGGAGTGCTTTTCTCTCGTGGGTGGTAAAGCTAGCATAGCGTCAACACTTGCACCATTAAAGGCTAAACATGAGTTATACCAAGACAAAAAGAGCTAGCTACATAGAACATAGCTATGAGGATTCTCAAGTTTCCAAACAAAGTGAAAAAGAATATGAAACCGAAACAGAATCTAAAATTGAAACATCCATGGTTCCTCTTGAAGATTCTATCATGGTATGGTTGGATTTCCCTACGGGCAATGATGTTAAGCGCAAACACGTGTTGATTAGCCCTAGAACTAGTCATAACATCATAAAAATAGACACTTGGGTGATTGGGACAACCTAAAATTATCCCTAAAGACAATGGTCTTGCAAGAGGTGCCAATGGACAAAACATTAAAGTTCTAGGTTACTTTAACTATGCTACTCAAACAATCAGTGAAAATGTGGAATTTAGATTCCATATTATCCCAAATTTCCTTGAGTATGATGTCATCCTTGGTGGAACTTGGGTAAGTGAATTGTTGTATTCAATTGATGAATCCTTGTTGTGTAAACAGTCACCTTGAACACTCCTACAGGCACTGTGAAATTGCTATTTTACGGGAGGAAGAGACCTTAGAGGAGATGGAACTTCTAACATATCTTACTGAGAATTATGGTTGGATTAGAACTTTCCACTAGACTCACCACAATTCAAGCACAACTTTATCCAACATGAGAGTAGAATCTCATAACCCTCGAGTTATGGGATTTGTTAGGTCAACCAACACTCACGGCTGAACTTAAAAGAATTCCATTTACACAAGACTTGAACATGCCATGTTTGGGCTACTTTGAGCATACAATGTTTTTTTGTGGTTGAGTATGTGCTGGAAGCATATTTGATATTAGGGCATAAATGGACTATTGCTACCCAAGCACCACTGTACTTTGCTAGCAATAGGGTCATCATGATGGTCAATGAAACAAAGTTGGCAATACCATACTGCATGGAAGGGGATCCAACCCTAATGGACTTCTATGATGCTGAACACAAAAAGTTACAAGCCTCTTCTACAGAAGCCACTCTACATAATGACCTACCAACTACATCAATGATCGACTCCGATAAAGCATCTAACTCTTCAGCTTTATCCTCACCAACAAAGTCCAATACCACAACCTCGCAATCAGCAGCTATTCTTGAAAAAGTTTCCCACTCACAACCATCTATCTCTAAAAAGGAACTCAAAGAAAAAGCACCAACCTCGACAACTCCTCATTTACCACCCTCACCAAGAGACGGCTGCATGCTCAAAAGCATCATCATCAACAACCACTCCACAAGAGACTCTAGCCTCATCGTCAACAATGCCCATGAGTCTCGAAACCACAACTTCAGCATGCCAACCAATGTGAAGGAGGGCCCAAAACCTTCCACTCCAACCAAAAAGAAAACTCGACCATGACAAACAAACTAAAGGTATCTTAATGGTATCAATATGTGGGTGGAGAAGCAGCTACTTGTAGCCCAAGGCTACTACAAAGGCACCAATTCAATTTGGGTGCCTCAATCATCAAAGCCTCTTTCTCAACACAGTACTCATCACAGGCCAATGAAAAATAAAAGTACTCCACAACATCGTCCACGAAAACCTATGCGAGTTCCTCAAAGAACTCCAACATCTCAACAAAAGTGTGTACCAAAAAGATTACTACACGCACAAGGATACTACCAAGGAAATACCAACCAAAAAGTACCCAGATCCTGCAGAAAGAAAGAAACGTCAATACCAAAAGCATCAGTCCACCAATTTATAATGTTCATAAAAAATGGAGGCCTATGCACGTGCTTTAACAACAAGGATACTATGATGGTAATCCCGTCATATGGTTGCCAAAATCGAACAAAGTGAAGACAGCCTCACCACCGATTTCAAGCCCAACAGCTTCACCTAAGATTTGACAAGAATGGAGAACCAAACAACACCAAGCAAATCACTCAACCCCTCTCGTGCATTCAGCACACCAACATAAGAGCTTGTGTGTTCATTCAAACCCAATGGCAACCAACTAATAGTTGTGCCTACCTCCTTGACAACACTTGAACCACAAATTCAGGAATCAATTCCCATGTCTACAAACGGAGACTTATGAGCACATCAAAGATAAGCTCACAATGCTCTTTTTACCCCTCTAGATGAGAAACATAACATGAGTGTAGAAGCTACGCAGCAGACTTAAGAACCTATTCTCTCAAAAATAAGAGTAGCCCACAAGAACTTGTTGCTTGCAAGGTAGTAGACAACAAAACAAAAAACAAAAAGAGCGAAAAAAGAAAGGAAAAAAGGATAAACACAAGGGAGTCACACATATGGCCTACCTAAACATGGTAGAATATCCCAAGAAACTCCCAACGATCTTCAATAGCCAATACATTTTTGTTCAACTTTGGCTTACTATTCTTTTGGATAAGTTAATGTAGTAGCTGCTCTATGAGCACATATCCATACTCATGCACTGGAGGCCATTTGTACCAAGGCCTTATTATTGACAACTTTCTAGGTACATCTTTGGATTGGGGGGCCATGGTGGGCGAAAGCCTAGTCAATGATACAACCCATCACCTAGAATTTTCCTTCAAATTACAAACCTCTCTCTAAACAAAGCTAGAGTTTTCACAACACAATGATATCTATTCTTCGTGAAAATAACTATCTAAGCCTCACAAATTGACGTAATTCTTTCAAGTCTCGCCAACAAGTGGTTACTTCAACAAGAACAGCTTAATAAGAGTCTATGTGACTCAATTGTTATACTTCATGTATATTTACTTCATAAGAGCACTTAAATATACATAAAAACATGAAAAGCACATGGGAAGAAGCGTGCAGGAATAAAAAGTGAGAAAAAAATATTAACTTTAAAAAAAAGAGGCTCACAAAAATATAAAAATGCAATCATTCACAAATACCCCCAACCACCCACCCCATTAGGATATTCCGTTAACCTCTAACCTTTTTACTTTTACTAACTAGCCCTTCTTATTCCTTCCGGAGAACCGACCATTGAACGTCACTCAACATCAAAAGCCATTAACAAAGCTTGTCAATTCTCCCCACACACAAAGGTCTTCAACGTGATCCTCACGAGACGAGGATGCGATCGACATTAGGAAGAAGGAGGGAATGTTAACCCATTCCTAGGTTTAACAAGAGCTACTACCATTATCTTATATCAAGGAGTCAAGTTGGATACACCAAAAGGTCATACATTCAAGAAATGAAGCAATGGTGTCTAAATCTGCAACTTGGACAGGCGCTCGTAATGGTCCTATGTAATACTTATGGCGATTTCCATGTCAAGAGCAAGTGGTAGTAAGTTAGGATAAAGTCTCAAGTGAGGTACTTCATGGATATATTATGAGAGTAGTCATTGTAATAGCATTAGGCCTCTTATAAGCCTAAAACGCCCAGCCGGCCATAGTTTAAGTGAGTGTGAACACTTATGGCCATGTATATAAGTGTATCTCTCATAATACAAGGGACTCTCCCATTGTGCAATAGAGTCTTGCTCTTGCTAATCCTCTTGCTTATCTCTCTTTCTAATGCATGCTAGTGAGTATGTGTGAGTGAAGTGAGGTGAGAGGAGGGACGAGTACACGTAGTGCAACACGGCAGTGTGACAATGCTCGCAAAGACACGGTGGAATTGCTTCTCGAGGAGTTGTAAGGCTTGGAGACCTCAAGGGTTACGAGCTCGGCCATTGGAAAGATCCTCACAACAGTTGTGGTTCACCAGGTAATCTTTTATTGGATGTGTTTCAAGGGGGGTTAGGGTGAGCCATAATAGTAGCAAAAGTTTCAAGAAAGAAAAGCTCTATAGATTTGTCGAGAAGAGTGATAAAGGGTATCAATCTAGGGTAGATATGGATAGATGTAACCATGACTACCATATATAAGAACTTATGAGAGTTTTTCGTTCATGCGTGTGAGAGGGAGATGTAGTAAGCAAGCTTAGGTAAGCCGTCTATTGTTGCGGAGCAACTAGGGTGAGCGACACACAAATAGAAGTGTAGAGGAGTAACCAAATGGAAATAGTGCTTTAGAGCTCGACTTGGCATGGGTATGGTAGATGCATCCATTCTAGCCTTGTTTGGAGTGGGGGGTACCATCTTTGGTGTTGTTACAAAAAAATGGCTTGTTGCATTCCCTCTTTTGCATTGCTAGCTTAGCTTAATAGATGAGTTAAACTTGTCCATGGCTCTTGTGAGCATTGTGGTTGTGTGTGTGTGAGATGAAGAAAGGATTTGTTTTAGTATGTTGAAAGAGGAAAAGGTTGCTTTTTAATAGTTTGTTTTGGATTGAAGGGTTAGAACCATTGGAAACATTAGTCAATGGTTTGATTACATAAAATAGGTTCACTTTAATTCGTTTTTTACATCAACTTCTCAATTTATATCCATAAAAAATGTAATTAATGTTTTTAATGCATGCAAAATTGGAACTAAAAAATGCAACTATATGTTATACCATTCCAATGGTACAAAATTGGATGATACTATTTATTTTAAACTAATCAAGTTTTCACACATGACATATGTAATCTTTCAATTATACGTTGACATGTTACCATCTTATCCGCACAATCGAAACCGTACATTAGACTTTTATATGGCAGATAGTTCAAGTGGTACTTTAGACAAACTGCATTTATATGTCAAACCATTGGATCGGTAGTACATGTCCTTTCACTGGTGTATTGGATAATTCTAATCATACGTTGTATAATTCAACTAATATGAAACCCAAAAAACCCAAATATTCCACATATAATTTGATTACATTGGACAATTCAACCAAAGGAATTATGAGAGTTTACACCTTTAGCCCTAGATTCGTGTAACTATCATGCATCCTTAGTAATTACAGAGAGAAGCCTAATTAACAATAGAAGGGTACACTACGAAAGAGCTTCAAGAGTTAACTCAAAGGTGCTACTAGGCATTTCAATACAACTCCTAATTGCAGCTAAGAAGGTACCAACAATCGCATCCTTCATGCTAATGCTGGTAGATTGCCCTACTCCTTGAGAAACATGAAATGTGTGCCGAGACACTACCATAAAACACGGGGGTGGGGATAATAGCCAGGTGGTTAGGCCGTTGTCCTCCTCTTCTAAGGCATGGGTTGCATTCAGATGCACCCCTCTTGCTCACTCCACAAAAGGACTGGAAGTGTGTGTGTGTACTCCTTTGCGGAAAAAAAGACTACCATAAAACACATGATTTAATTCATATGGGGGCATGGTCATAGCCGAGTAGGAGGCTTGCAATTCCTTGCACACCCATCTCTTATACGATGATAGTAGACAACAATGGATAGTGGAGTAGTGGGGTTTTTCATTTCCACCTTAACTACAATCTGTTGGTACCCCTATGGTCCAATAGATGCTATCTCTTAGCACATCTTGCAACAAAGTGTGCAATTACATTAGCCTAATCATTGCCATCGAACGCTTGTTGTGAAAGACCCTATCGGGATGGACAATGTTGAGCTTCAATGCACTTCTACCTAGCATGAAAAGGGGCGATCAGACACTTATTGTGAAAGGCCTTATCGGGATGGACAATGTTGCGCTTTAATGCACTTCTACCTAGCATGAAAAAGGGGCAATCGGACGCTTATTGTGAAAGACCCTACCAAGATGGACAATGTTGAGCTTCAATGCACTTTAGCATGAAAAAGGAGCTAGTGTTCGTTGGAGGGTTGTGAAGGCCCCTTAATCTTATTCCTATGTTGTGAGTTGTGGTGGTAGTGCTGCAGAACCCATGAAGACCCAACACGGCAAGCCATAAGATTGAGTTTCCATGGAGCATGGTCATGCTCATCCTACACCATTGACACACCATGCTTAGGGTCACACTCATCCTACACCATCGACATGCCATGCTTAGGGTCATGCTTTTTAAATGGATCTTTTAAGGTTAAGGTCAGACAGGGCGATGCGGACATTCCTCACTTTTCCACCAGACAAGAGAAGCAGCATTTAGACGGGGTGTGGAGGACCTCTTATTTACAAAATAATTAAGTTATGAGACACTACCCTTCAACAAATAGAGCTTAGTCCATGTGAAGAGGCATCTTCTTTTAGGCCAATGAGGTGATAGCTCAAGTGGTGAAGGTGTTTGTCTAGGATTGGGAGGTTCAAAACCCCACAAGGTGCTTCCTTGGCAGCATCGCTTATGGAGGGATAAAAAAGCGCCTACTACGAGCGGTGAAACACTATAACTACAGGAGGATCTTAGGCTTGAGGCTTGTTGGGGGGGAAAAAAGACATTTTCTTTCACTGTAGAAACTTGGGTAAACTCGGGTTCATTTCCTACCGTTCATTTTTTTGAAATCGTAAACTCGGGTTCATTTCCTACCGTTCTTTTTTTGAAATCGTTTGCCGATTGGGTGATTGGGCCACGCATTCGAGGCTAGAGCTCAATGTGACATGCACTCATTTGGCGAGTTTGTGATGTCCAAGAGGTGTCTAAGGTTGATTCTCCTTAATAGTAATAATCTTCACTCAAAGGGTGATTATTAGTAGATTAAGCTCCAACATTACACTAAACACGTGGCGGCTCCAGGTCGTTGCCTGGAGCCCACCCCTACTATCGTTCCCGCGCTTCTACACGCACAGTTCCTCACCCGAGCTCGCCATCGCCATCGCCACGGCCATAGCCAGAGTCCTCGACTCCTCCCCGTTCTTCTTCCTCTTTCTTCTCGCACCGCTGTCGCCTTGGCACATTTCAACGTGGTGAAGAAAGAGAAGAGGGACATACAGGAGCCGCAGCCAGTGGAAACCACCGACCATTCGCCATATCCAGACTCTACACCGGTTTGCTGAGCAGTTTTGCGACTGGCATTGTTTCTAGGAAGCCTCCATCCTCGCCGTTTCTTGTGCAAGGTACTTAGGGTTTACTTCATGCAAAAGTTTTCGAGTTCTTTGGAATGCTGGGTTTCAGGGTTCTGAACTTCTGAGCATTCAAAAGGTTGGTTTTATTGTATGAGAGGACTGTTAGCGACTTTCTGCATGCCAGGGTTTATGCATATGCATTCACATGCCTTGGCCTTCTGCTTGCTGAGGTATCTCACTGTAGTGTGTATCGTTTGCTTGCTGCATGCTTGTTTTATTGCTGGTATCTGTGATGGGCATTTCTCTGCAGTTACTTGTGCGGTGGAGAACTTGATGCCCTTTCCTCTTTATTTACATGTTTCCGTGGCAATACCTCTTCCAGAATGCGTCCACACTGTCTTGTTATCTCTAACTATATGTTACTGATCCAATATTCAGGAAGCATATGCCAACTTCCAGGGTTTCCTGCTGTGCACGAGTACTTGGTATCCATGCTGCATCTTTCTTGGGGTTTTACATGTTTTCGGGCAGAAGACCTACATTCAGTATCTTACCCGTATGCTGATTAAGTGTTGATAACTATGCTCATGGCCTACATGCTAGTGTGCGGTTTTAGGCAGCACACCTACAACATTTTTCTTATGTGAAGTCAAGCGTGGGCATTCCATGACTACTGGTCTCGTTTTCTCTCTTCTTGTGCAGGTGAACATGGCCCCTCAGATGCTGGAAAGTAAAGAGGAGGTTGTTCTCAACAAAGAAGAGTTTTCCGGAAAAGGAGAGTTTGCTGTAGAAGGGGGAATTACTGTAAAACAAGAGTTCACTGTGAAAGGGGAGCTTGCTGACTCTCCAATCTCAGTCTTGGAAGATGAGGTTATTATGACTGACAGTTTTGATATGTACATTTGCATGTGCAAGCCCCACGGGTGCACGTTTGAATCTTATTTTTAAAAGATCTGCAGTTTTAATGGGTTAACTGCTTTGCTTGTATATACTGCTTGAAATCTTTGCACCAGGGTGTTTCGGAGGGTAGTGATGCTCCTCTGATAACTGAAGAGATTATTGACGAAGAGAGGAGGTTACAGGCAGTACGAGCAAAGGAGGAAGCTGAGTATGAGCTCAAGGTGTCTACTCCCAAACTGGGTGACACCGTGTTCAGTAAATTGGATGAACTTCTCAGCCAAACCCAGCTCTATTCAGAGTTCTTGCTGGAGAAAATGGATGACATAGCACTTGTGAGTCATAGCTGCTTGTTGTGAGTGCGTTCTTAAGATTATAGGATACTCTAGAGTTTTATTCCCCATTGCACCTGATCTAAGCAATTTCTCTTTTATCACATTTATTTGTTTGTTGGTCTAGACATCAGCAGACAATGGGATTGAAGATGCCACTGAAAAAAAGAAAGGGAGGGGCAGCAAGAGGAAAGCATCTGGTTTGCATAATGTGGTAATCTGCTGGTTAAACTAACATGTGTATCATGTAATTTCTCAGATCAGAAGGTCCTAATACTCAGGCCAATCATGGTTTTCAGGCCTAACGTGTTTGAAATTGATGTAGCAGGTTTTTGTATGTACATCCGGGCAAAGCTGGTTTCTGAAGTGGCCTCATGTTGCTCTTGCTGTGCATTTACTGTGTTCACAGGGCAAGAAGAAGGCCAAAGCAGCAGTTGAAGCAATGCTAGCAAACTGTGAAGATGAATCGAAGGTAGCAGATGAAGGCAGCTTGCTTTCTGAAGAAGAAAAGAATTGGAAAGAGCAGCTGGAAATTACGCCACTACTTACAGGAGGAAGCTTGAAGTCCTATCAGCTTAAGGGAATAAAGTGGATGATCTCCCTGTGGCAGAACGGATTGAATGGTATTCTGGCAGATCAGATGGGACTTGGAAAGACTGTTCAGACGATAGGGCTACTTGCTCATCTCAAAGGCATGGGCATGCATGGTCCGTTTTTAGTTTGTGCTCCTCTCTCGACTCTCTCAAACTGGGTGAATGAGGTAAAGAGGTATGATATGAAGACACAGGCCCCCCTTTGAATAGACTCAGGAACTGTTAGTCCACAGCTTACTATTTTCTGGGGAATGTGGTATGATCTAGCCATGGGTTGTGACTACTTTAGGTGGGTCCCAACCATGGAAGTGCTGCTTTATCATGGTTCCAGAGATGAACGGATGTTGCTGAGAAGGAAACACATGCCTTCAACTATCACCCCCTCCTTCCCTGTAATTGTCACATCATATGAAGTTGCAATGAATGACCGCAAGTTGTTATCCAAGTATAAATGGAAGTACATAGTTGTGGATGAGGTATGCTGCTTCAACTATCATTGGTGGCATGCTCTAAAAATGTAGTTTTTTATGTTTGCAAAATTCCTGCTAAACTCATGTCATTTCTGGTTGGCCAGGGTCATAGGCTGAAGAACTTTGATTGCAAGCTGCTGAGAGAACTCAAGCAAATGCCTGCAGATAATACACTCCTACTGACAGGCACACCATTGCAGAACAATCTGCCAGAGCTTTGGTCGCTCCTCAATTTTATTTTACCACAGATTTTCACTTCACTTGAGGAGTTCCAATCTTGGTATGCCATCCCCTGTTTTTTGTAAACACTTTCTTAGATCAGTAGAGGCTCGTAACTCACCTAACCTCGCAATGGACACTAGGTATGGTGATGTTTTTGGAATAATAGGTTTAAATGTTTCTTCGTGCCTTGACAAGATTTTGGTATGCTGTCTCATCCTGTTGGGTGTGTCGGTTTAAAAACTTTCTCAGGTATTGGTGCTTTTTCCTGTTGCAGGTTTGACTTCGCTGGAAAGAACAACAATGGTACGCAAGAGGATGATGTTAATGATCAGCGACGCTTGCAGGTAACATCATAGATGTCGTACGGAAGTGGTGCGAGGTGACGGTTCTCCCCATTCCTATCCTCCCCACCCTCTCCCTCCCTTTCTTAGGCCTGACTGTTCCCACCCTGCAATGCCTTTGTTGTCCCATAATCGTGTCTCGTTACCACCTACCTATAAGCATGTTTATCTAACAAGTCTTTGTTTCCTTGCATACCTAAACCTGGTCTTTCGTCTTATCTATAGGTGATCTCAAAGCTGCATCTCATTCTTCGTCCTTTTTTACTCCGAAGACTGAAAGAAGATGTTGAGAAGTCTCTTCCTCGGAAGAAAGAGATTATCTTGTATGCCCAAATGTCGAATCAGCAGAAAGAATTTCACGAGTTCCTAATCAACAAGACTCTAGCAAAGCATCTAGAAGAAAATATGCAGAGCCCAGGTATGCAGCTCCATCTCAACGTAGTGGGTAGGTACCTTGGCTTCAGCTGCTTTAGATGGAGGCTTTGGTTGCTTTTCCTTGGTCTACATACTTTCCAATGGATAGGATCCAAACAATTATCTTCACCTTTTTGAGTAGAGTTGTACCGTCATCAACGTTAGTTAGGGTTTTAGAAGAGACATAACATGCTATGTGTGGACTACCTCTCAAAGGAACCCTGACCATAATGTGCAACCCTCAAGCTCACGTACGAACAGAGAAGAAGCCCTTATGCATCCACTTGTCTCTTAGACTAGCATTCACACTTGAAGCTTGCAAGTGATGGTGTATATTTATGCACTTGATTATTGCTAAGTTGTTAGCCGACTAAGTAGGGTTGTAACATGCTAGATGTGTTTCAGGGAGATCAACTCACTGCATTTTGACTTTTTGGTGGCAGGTGCAACAGTAAAAGCAAGGCTGAACAATGTGTTGATGCAATTGCGGAAGAACTGTAATCATCCAGATTTGCTGACAGCACAGTTTGAAATGGACAGTAAGTTCTTTGCTTCGTATCGAATTTCTAGTGGCACCTCTTTGGGTGCACGATTCTGTTAGTGTCCCTGTTAGTGTTCCAGCCAGTACTGTACTAGGACTTGGGATTTTGATTGCCTTCTTGAGTGGGGTATGCTGTGACGAGCGGTCCATTCAGGGTGCCTTTGCATGTTAAATCCCCCTTAAAAAGTTGTCTTTTGCAGTGAACTGGCCTCCTGTAGAAAAGCTTGTGGAGCAGTGTGGCAAATTGAAGCTTTTGGACAGACTTCTAGTACATTTAAGAGAGAGAGGCCACAAGGTATGCTCTTCAAGCTTTAGCTGTCCTGAGAGTTCTGGAGAAGAATTGTTCTAGAGCCAATTTCACCTAGTTTCTTAGCACTTTTCTCCAAGCTTTAGCTGGCCTGAGAGTTCTGGAGAAGAATTGTTTTAGAGCCAAATTTCACTCAGTTTCTTAGCACTTTTCTGAATCAGCTACCTGAGAGAAACACAATGCAGGTACTCATTTTCTCTCAAATGACAAAAGTCTTGGACATACTGGAATACTACTTGGAAGAAAGAGGGTTCAACCCTTTCAGGATAGATGGTGGTGTGGCACAGGGAGAGAGACAACGCCAGGTCAGCTGTGGCATAATTATGCTGCATTGTTTGGTAATATGCTGAACGTAAGCTATAGGTTAAAACTGTATATTGCGTGCAGATACAGGAATTTAACCAGGCAGATGGGAAGAATTTTATATTTCTATTGAGTACACGAGCTGGCGGATTGGGTATAAATTTGACATCAGCTGATACTGCCATCATATATGACAGTGATTGGGTAAGTTGTTGATTTTGAGCAAGGTGAAGACATGTATTATGGTAGCTGTAATCAAGGAATTATGGCTGCTTGATTACGAGCCTAACATGTTTTGCAGAACCCACACATGGACATGCAAGCCATGGACCGTTGTCACAGGATTGGACAAACGCGACCTGTGCATGTGTATAGGCTTGCAACCTCTCATTCTGTTGAGGTAAAAATCTCTCATAAACTCTCATTCTGTTGAGTTTGGGGCCAAGGAGCAGAAACACTTGTAGTGGAAGAATTGGCTCCTGTCTTTGTTGTGGAAGCTTTATTTCTGGCATGAGAATTTGTCTTCATTGGACTTGTTCTATTCTGTAACTCTCTTCCATGTATTATGGTGGGATCTGTACGGTGTTCCATGAACACATATATTTTTTGTGCCTGCCTGGTTTGGTAGGAGCCTTTCTACTGCTCAAAGAGCACTGGGTAATTTTTTGAATTGTGAAATGCCAAATGTGTTGGTATTATGTTTTAACTGGCACAAGGATATGTTTTAATCAATTGGACTAGTTCTATGCTCAAATGCCTCAGTGGGGTCTGTGTGGTGCTGCATGAATGCATTCATATTGTTCTGCCTGTGGTGTGGAGAGGAGCCTCCTCATCGGCATCTTTACCATTGCTTCAAACCATCCCAGCGGAAATGATAATAGCTTGCTGTAAATGTTTGAAAATTATGAAGAATGCCTGTTGTTGGTAATCTTACAGACACTGATACGATGGGGTTGGAGGTCTTGCAAATTTGGATGCAAAACGTCTCAATAGGTTGACAGGTAGTTCGTCGCAAGGCAAAAAAATTGGGTTTGGATCTTGCCACGGCTAATAAATTTTGACAACCCTGCTTTCTACGGGCCAGTGAGCACAGGGAAGATGCCTAGGTTGTGAAACGCCGAGGGTGCTAGTATCTGCCTTGCCTGATAGATAATTTTGCTCTCTGGGCAGTTTAATGTGAAAAGGGATTCCAAGTGCATGTTAAGCTCTGCTATGCAGCTTGAAGTTGCTGAGACTGTCTTCCTTGTCAAAGGTGGAACTAACTTCATGGCTATTCTGTTATTGCAGTGCCGGATGTTGAAGGTTGCTGCCGATAAACTAAAACTTGAACACCTGGTAATTGAGAAGGGTCAATTCCGGCAGGAGCGAGATCACCCCAAGATAACATTACAGGTACTAAAGTATGCCCAAGTTTGAGTTTTTTCACCAGTTTGATAACAATGCAAGTACTGGAGCATGCTCTTGGTGACTTTACCCTGTCATCCCTTGGCAGGAATCTGATCTCCTCGCTCTGCTGAAGCAAGAAAGAGATGAAGAGGAGGAACTGGTTCAGAGTGCTGAGATTAGTGAAGAAAACCTTATGAAGCTGCTTGACCGCAGTGATCTGGTGAACAAATCTGAAGAAAGCAGTAGTGATACCAATATTTTCCCTCTTAAAGGTCCTGGATGGGAGGTGGTTATTCGGTCTGGGAAAAACAACCTCCTCTCCTCCATTGAAGGGTACAGGAAGAAGCTGACTTAAGACTGTTAGTAGCATACTTCCATGGACTGTGCTCCTGTGGCAAGGCAGTAAAAAGCTTCTTGCTTGGTATTAAGTTGTACATTTTGCATTAGGCAGGACATGAAGGAAAGCCTTTATTTCTGCCTTAGAAGGTTGTGAGTTGCATGACAACCAATTTTGTAGCGATGAAGGCATAATTTTGTTCTCTTTTTGCTGAATACTTTGATGGTTTCTTTTGGTCTGCTATGAAACTTGGGCATAGTAGTGCTCCAACCAAGTCACACAATCTTTATGAAACATTGTACTGAACCAGATCAGGTAAGCTTTATGGAATTCTGCAGTACGCGTATCAATAGTTTTCAATGCAAATCTGCCAATGGGCATGGCAAAGCCCCATCCTGAAGTGCAAGCAAAGTGTCAAGAGCATCTAAGTTTCCTAAATGGTAGAATTCAAGAGAACTCTTAGACCTCACTGGGAGGCGTATGACATTACATCCCCCATTTAGAGGATATTCTAGGAGAGACACTGGCACTCGTACAGGAGGAGCCAAATGTCCTGCTTCTAGCTGTTTCTACACGGTGGGTTGCTCACCACCCAGTGGAGGCCTATTTTTTGTGTGGACCCCTCTTGTCCCAGATGCCCAGCTCCATCCGAGAGTGTATTATTGCTTATGGGAGTGCAAAGGAGTGCAGAGTATCTAGGTATCTATAACCCAGTCTCGGGCAGATTGAGGAGCGATTCTATGTATGCTACTTGGGGTGCTATTGCATGGTTGACTAAGTCTGGGCCACAGCTTCTTCAGATTTTTGTTATACTTGTCCGAAGGGGCATAGCACTACTTGGGGTGCTATTGCATGGTTGACTAAGTCTGGGCCACAGCTTATTCAGATTTTTGTTATACTTGTCCAAAGGGGCATAGCTCAGAGATGTTTGCTTCGGGATATCCCCCAGTTACACATCACATCCGCTGAGTATTGACACCACCTGGGAGATTATTGCGAGAATCTTGGCATGGCATATTTGGAAAGACTAGATGCCCAAAGGCGTTCGAGGGTATTCATATTTATGACCCCCAGTGTATTTGCAATATATGGAGTGACATCGTTCATACTCTTTTGACCACCTAGGTCCGTATACAAGATCTTCTAGAACTGGGCAAACAAAACGTAGCAGGTTTATGAGAGTGAAACCATGGTATTTTCTTCTCCTCTACTCCTAAGGAGCTTTTATGGCAGCATAGTATCCCTGATTGGTTGAGATCTGCCCTTGTATGATTTTTAACTACTTAATAGAAGTGTGTTTATAAAAAAGACAACATCTAAGTTTCCTAAATGGTAAGGAGAGTTCAAGACAACTCCAACATAGTCTCCTAGATAGTCGGCTCCTTTTTTTGAATTCATAGTGATGTCAAGGTGCAAAATATCACTATTATGGTTATCATGGAACGGTGAGGCTGAAGTAAGGTAGTTGGGTTATTGGAACCAATCAATGAGTAAAAACAAACTTCTAATGATTCCTTAGTAGTACGCTCTCAAGACAGAAGTTGGTTAAAGTATTAGTAGTATTGCAATTTCTTGAGCTTCCATGGACATGATTTTTAAGCCGTCTGTTTTTTGTCAAACTTACTTTGATTTTTCTTTTAATGAGTTGAATGTAATAATAGATAAACAATGGTAGTCTTCATTTTTGAGTAAGATGAGGATTATTGGTGATGTGAAGAGAAATATATTAATCACTTTCCATCACCAGATTGTATATTTTTAACCTTATGTCTAGTTCCTTTCAATGTTTGCTCTAGTTAGTTTCAGTGAGCTATGAGAGGTCAATGAAAGCTGTGTGATTTTTGCATAATGTGTCATGGAAGAATCATCTCTACTCAGCTCCAATACTTAACACTCTAAGTGAAAGGGAAGCCCTAATCATTCCAGAAGACATGCATGCATACATCAACATAAACCATGAATCTAACCAAGACATGCAAGAGAGTAAGAGGGAGGGAAGAGAGCTCAAAAGTCTTGAGTCACAATAGGAAATGGTTGTTGTTTTGCTTAATGCCAATAATGTATTATCAATAAGCTTTGATTCACACTTGTTCAGACAAGACTAAGAATAGTCCTTTGATCACTAGCCCTAACTTCCAAAATGTGCAACTATGAAGTCTTACTTGTTATTACGTGTGTTGTGAAGACTTTGCTAAAGAGTCCTAAATGTAACTTTGTGGGTGCATTAGCTTTGCTCCGTGTCATCTCTTCGATATCACACTAAAGAGCTTCTTGCTAATGGAGTGTGAAGGGCTTCTCTTGCATATATGGAAGCAAAAAATGACCATTTCCACTCACTAATTCACTTAGTGGAAGGGAAACCTAGTCACTCCATGACATGCAGGCATCCATCAACACAAAGCATGAATTAAACCAACACATGCAAGAGAGTAAAAGAGCTTAAAAAGTCTTCTCCATGTTTCTTGATAGTGCTTGTTGACAATGCTCTCTTACTTCCATTCAAAATTGTCATGACCTCTCAGCCTTTAAAAGAACTATGGGTAGCACTACAATTATGGAATTACTTTCCTAATTCATTGACCAAAAAAGTTGGCAATTTTTTCCTCTTGGGTCTTGTGTGAGCATTGGTAATTAGTTTTGGGTACGCATTGGTGTTAGAAATAATGTTCCAAACATGTGCTTGTTCTCCTAAGGTTGTTCTCACTTTATCTCATTAGTAAGAGACAAATGATGGGGCACAATTGTCAAGCTTTTAAGGCTTTTATTTTATAGCCCTTTATCCTTATTAAAAGACACAAATCCACCTCAAAAGAGGCACATCTTCCACTTGCCTATTTGCCTCCTAAGTCTTCTCCATCTTCCTTGATTCTCTCCACTGTTTTCCTTGATTCAAGCCACGATTGTGGGCTCGCTCTTTTTGTACCTAAAGCGTATAAAAAGGCTCAATGATTAATGGAAAGAGTGTAAGTCATTTTGATTCATCTCCATGATGTAGCGCTAGTGTTGATCCTAATTGCTACACTGTTCTTTTTGCTAGCTTCATATTTTATTACAATTTAATCATGCCTAACCTTGCATTATGAGATATGTAGTCTTTGATCTCCCATAGATTTCCATTAACCGATTGTACCATTTATGCAGTATCTATATGTAAATGTTTTTCAATCAAAGCATGGCTTACCTTGCACTAATGTGCCTATGGGTATTTGTGCTTTCAAAGGTAAAAAGAATGATAGTTTAGCAATCCATTCTTGCTTGATGTGGGATTTGGATCCACATTAGTGTATGGAATTATTGGCACTAGTGTTTCAAGCAGAAGTGGCATTGGAACCTTGTTAAACATCCACGATAGTAGAGTTGGTTCTTCTTGAGATTCATCTTTAGACTTCTCTTTAGAATCTTTGACTACACCATGAGAAACTTCCAATGGTGGATGCTCAGTTGGCTCAATGGGTAGAGCTAAAGTCTATGGGTCCTTGCTTACCTTGCATCTATGCTCAAATTTCTCTTGGATTTCCTAACCAAACATATGGTGTTCAAGACAATAGCTTACCTTAGCTTATGCCAAAACAAGTGTTGTTTGGTACTTTGTTGTAGAGCCTCAAATCCAACTTGTTCATGTCCTCTCCTTATTTGTTACACTAAGGACACTCCATGGCTATGGGAGTGAAGGTAGAGCTCACTTTACTTAGATGGAGGCAAGAAGAGAATAGCCTTTACGACAGTTCTCTCTCACAAGAGGTGGGTAGAGGAGAAACTCATGAGAGGGAGAACAATCCTATTCATGGAAGCAACCATCAAGCTTTGCAAGAATCCAACAAAACATAAGCAGCCAAGAAAGTAGAGAAGAGGTAGAGCTCACAAGTATTCTATTGCAAGGGAATGAGCTTAATACCAAAATTGACTTATATACAAATGGCTACGTACCCCCCTTTCTAATGGTGGATTGTGTCCTCGTGCTACCAAGCTTGGGTGGTGAAGATGTTGTTGGTTCCAGAGAGGTGTAGATGGTCAAAGATGTAGTTAGTGTGCTTTGAGGTGCCTGTTAGAGATAGAGTTTGGTTAGCCGAGTTAGGAAGCATATTGAGGCTGCATGTGATGTAATGTGCGAGGCCTCATATCTGGAATTGTGAGGTATTTGGGCCCATGGCTTTACTTTATGGATTCATGCGCCAAGACCACCTTCATTTTATATGCAAGTCCTTGTGTGGTGGCTCTATCCATTTTGATCCCCATCAAAGAAGAGCCACCCACGATGCCACATGTTGGAATTAGGGTTAGGGTTTCAACAATGTACACACACAAGATCGAGAAGCTTGAGAGCACACAAACTCACTAGAATAGAATGAACAAATGTGTGCCAGATACAAAAGATAAGTACACACCCCAAAATGAGTAGATAAGAGGGTGTACATACGCACGGGGAAAAAAACCTCCTAGTGAGGGAAAAAATGCGCCGGCGGTCCTAAGTGTGTTCACACACATCACTACCATATGATGTTACAAATCCTCCCTGGAGTGATTATGTGAACATGTACAGGGTATGGCCGATCAATCCTGAAAAGGCAGTAAGCCCAAAGCTTTACGAAAAGCTTCAAACTTTTCACGAGGAAGAGCCTTCGTGAATAAATTTGCCATGTTGTCATGTGTAAGCACATAGATCAAGCTGATCTATGCTGTTAGAGAGTCTTTCCCTGACATAGTGGTAATGCACCTCAATGTGCTTAGTGCGAGCATGAAACACTGGGTTCCTCACAACTGCTAATGTGCTCTGGCTGTAAGTGAAAATGGTAGTAGTAGACGACTGTCCAACACCCAAATCAGCCATAAGACGTCTGAGCCACACACACTAAAGTGTAGCTGTAAAAGCTGCCCTCCTGTACTCAGCTTCACAGCTGGAAGTGGCCACTGTAGGAGGCTGCTTCTTGCCATGATATACATGAATCACCAAGGTGAAAGCAAAACCCACTAGTGGACACTCGTGTGTCATAACATCCAGCCCAATCTAAATCACTAAAAGCATACAGTTATGGCTCACCCCCTTTGGATAAAACAATCCAAAATGCTGAGTGCCCTGCAAATAGCGAAAAACCCACTTGATAGCCTGCCAATGCTTTGTACTTGGGCTATGCATAAATCTGCTCAACTGTGAGACCACATACTATATATTTGGCCTCGTGTTACATACATAAAGAAGGGATCCAACAGCCTGCTAATACAAACTAGCATCAAAAGAGTCTCCTGCATCTTGAAGACTAAGTCGAGTACCTGTCTCCATAGGTGTAGCCCACAGGTTTACAATCTTCAAGATTAAACCTCTTCAATAGCTTCTGTATATATTTAGACTGCAGCATAACAATGTTATCATTGTGCTGCATAAACTGAATCCCCAAATAATAATGCAAGGGCCCCAAATCTGACATCTCAAACGATGAGTGCAAATCAGCGTTAAAGGCTGAAATTTGATCTATATTGGGTCCCATGAGGAGCAGCATGTAATGAACGTATAGAACAATGACCAAAAATGTGTCCTTGCTTCTCTTCACATAGAGGGTACTCTCTGTGTTGCAAAAATCATTTGCAACCAAGTATGCATGAATCTTCTCATACTATGCTCTAGGAGCCTGCTTAAGGCCATAAAGAGCCTTTTTCAACCTGCATACTTTAGACTCTTCCCCTTTCACATCAAATCTAGGAGGCTGCGATACATACACCTCCTCATGTAAACCATCATTCAAGAATACAGTCTTAATGTCCAACTGACGTATATTCCACCCATGATGTGCTGCCAAAGCAACGAGACACCTAATGGTAGTCATACGAGATGTGGGTGCAAAGGTCTCATCATAATCAATGCCCTTCTTTGCTGGGTATACCCCTTTGCAACAAGTCTGGCCTTGTAGCGATCAATGCTACCATCTGCTTTGTGTTTTAACTTGTAAACCCACTTAGTACCAATGGCCTTCTTGCCATGAGGTAGATCTGTCAAATACCAGTGTCATTCTTGAGTATAGAGTTATACTCATCCTGTATAGCATGCATCCAATGATCATCATCCTGTGCTTCCTCAAAGGAAACAGATTCCTCCTCATTACATAAAGTAGAAATGAGAACATGATCCACATGCGAATAATCTGCATGATGAGAACCTGCACGAGTTCTGCTAGGTAAAGGAGCTGCCAACTTGCTATCCCTCAATGTCTGCACAAGCCATTTTGGCATACACCTAGATTCTTCTATGGTTGCTCTCTCCTCATCCACTACATCCTCAATAATTGCCTCATCAAAAGGCTAATTTGCAGGCTGATTTTGCACCTGCAAAGGCTGAATTTTAGCACTTGGTTGAGCATTCAATTGCTCTACATATGGCTGCCCTCCATTAAACAAAGGTAGGCGCGAATCAAACATGTCCTGTGAGCATACATTCTGCTATTTTTTGCATAAAAGCATGGGCTGAACTGAGTTTTTGACAAAAACATCTCTACTTTCTAAAATCCGCTTTGAGGCTGGATGGTAGAGTCTATATCCCTTGCTTTCTGAACTGTACCCCACAAATATGCATTTAACTACCTTACCATCAAGCTTACTGCGTTGTTGCTCAGGCACAAGAGCATAAGCAAGACAACCAAAAACACGTAAATGAGCCACAGAAGGCTTCCTACCATGCCAAGCTTCATAAAGTTTTAGACTACAAGACCTTGGTAGGGCATTTGTTCGACACAGTTTGCGCACATAGTTGCCTTTAACCAAAAACCATGAGGTAAATCTTGGGCTTTCACCATACATCGTGCCATCTCCATGAGAGACATGCTATTTCTCTCAACCACACCATTTTGTTGAGGTGTAGAACGAAGGGTGCCAACTTTACATTCACATGCATTTTCAGAATGGATACAAAGTGCTTAAAGCACATAAAAACCTCTAACTTCTGCTTTAATGGATACACCCAACTACATCTAGAGTAATCATCAATAAAAGTGACGAGGTAGAGATAGCCCCCCCAATAGATGGTGTCCTCATAGGACCACATACATCACTATATATAAGCTATAATTTCTTAATAGCTCTCACAAATCCATCCTTTGGAAATGATGCCCGATGCATTTTACCAAGAATACACCCCTCACATACATGTCTAGTAGGGGTCTCAAGAGTTGGCAACTCAGACACCATATCATGCCTTTGAAGGCGTAACAAACTGCCATAACCAAATCGTGCATGCCATAATTCTGCATCACTCATAGAACTAGTTGAGACTGAGTAAGCATCATGCACTGGAACTTCTCAAATACATCCATCTTATATAGGCCATGAAACAAGGTACCTGAGGCAATGATAGAATAACCATCATTTCTATCCTGAACTGTACATATGTCATCCATAAATTTCACCGTCGTCAAGCCTGACAAGGCTAAGGCTGAAACTGATAAGTTCTTCTTAATGCGTGGCACATATAAAACTTTCGAAAGAGTAAATGCGCCCCCATTTGCAATAGTGAGCACAACTCTACCAACTCCTTTGACAGGATATGAGGAACCATTTGCACATGTGACGAGTCCTGGGACAGATTCCAGAGATAAGAACAAACCTTTTTGTGAAGTAATGTGCTTACTAGTACCACTGTCAAAGTACCAAGCATCTAATTCTGCCACTGACATGCATACATTATGAACAGAAGGGTCATAACTACAATGTACAGTCCATGCCCAATCATCTTGAGAAAAACTTACAGATTCCTTCTTCTCTGCACTTGGTGCAGATGCATCAGCCACACCCATGCCCGATTCTTTCTTTTTCTCCTTCTCTAGCCTTTTCTTGCACTCATGTATGTAGCGCCTTGGTTTCCTGTAATAGTGACACTTACCCTTGTTTTTAGGCTTATCACCTTCTTTCTCTGCATCCTTACCTGAGGATTATGATTTTGGCTTATAGCACCACCATGCGAAGAAGCTTTACCTTTACCTTTCTGATTGGCAACAAAAACTTGGTCACCAACTCACATATTAGATCTGTTTTGCCTAGACTACTCTTCTTACAAGAGTACTGAAACCATCTCATCAAATGTAAGGGCATTTGGATTTCCCTTCATCATGAAAGGGTAGAGGCAAAACTTTGATAAGAATCGATAAGAATCCGACAATGCATTAAGAACTGTGGGCACCAATGTACTATCAAGATATATCTCATCCACACTAGCAAGCTGCTCCTTAAAATCTTTGATCTTGGTCAGGAAGCTATCCATTGAGTCTCCCAATTTCATGTGCTTAGACTCCAACTGTTTGCACAGATATGCAACACGGGCTTCATTGCGCACTTTTGGTATAATGCAGCAAGTGCATCCCATGCCTGTTTTGAAGTCTTACATGACCGAATATGAGGAATAATGTTTCGCTTCACAGAAAGTGCAAGCAATGCATGTGCCTATGCATCTCTTCCATCCCTCTTGTTTGAGCAGTAGTGGGAGGTACTGGTGGTGCATGTGGAGGAGCCACATCTGTATCAAATTCTACTTCAAATGTACTTGCAACACCTGGTTGCACTGGTAGTTGTGAAACAGGACGAGTTTCACTACCATTGACCACATTCCAAAGGCCTTTAGCAACCAGTACATGCCTCATCATATACGACCACAATGGGTAGTTAGTCCCATCAAATTTATCCTTATCAGCAAACATGTTGAATACATCACTACTGCCAGCCATGACTTTCTACCAAATGCAAAATCTTTCAACACAATCTTTCAACACACTGCAAGTCTGGCCTTCCAACTACTAGCAAATGAGTTGGTGTTGAACGTGGCGTATGGTGGTGTTAAGGGTGGACCTTAGTGATCGCTTCTCAGGATCTGTGGCTTTCTTGGGAGTGTGGTGTAGCACTATATGGTAGTGATGTGTGTGAACACACTTAGGACCGCCAGGGCATTTTTTTCCTCACTAGGAGGTTTTTTCCCCCCGTGCGTATGTACACCCTCTTATCTACTCATTTTGGGGTGTGTACTTATCTTTTATATCTGGCACACATTTGTTCATTATATTCTAGTGAGTTTGTGTTCTCTCAAACTTCTCTATCTTGTGTGTGTGCATTGTTGAAACCCTAACCCTAATTCTAACAATTGGTATCAGAGATAGCTTCCTTGACACTTGATCTAGTAGTCTACCCCTCCCTCCTTCACGACCCTATTTTTCTGTCTCCGGTTGAGATACCCTCTTAGGAGAAGAAAGTGTATACTGTAGTATGCTGAAGTATACAAAATTTTTGGGGTCTACGATGCGATTCTTGCACGTTTCAGGCGCGTTTTGGCCACCGCAAGGTTTCTGCAGACGTACTGGTGGAGAGGCGTCATTTTGGATTGGTTCTACTCAATTTTGGGTGTTTGGGCTATGTAGCGGCAAAGATTTGGTGTGCAGCAGCATCTACAGTGTCTTCAACAACTCCGACCATCATACTTTTGCCAGTAACACTCTATTTTCTCCTCTGTGTTATTTTTCATACACTTTGCAGGTGATTCAGTAGTCAGTTGACAGCCATCCAAGGTTGCATCTAGTGTGAATACTGAGGACTTGCTCAATCAAGTTCACCAACTAAGTGAGAGGCAGTGGCATCAAAGCTTTTGTCGTGGATAATCACCACAACCAAGCCAGCGGGGTGATGGCATCAAATCTTTCATCATGGATGGGCAAGTGATTTTTCACCTTTGCTCAATTAAGCTCACAAGGTAAGCCAAAGGCCTTAAACCTCACTTGTACATATGTAACGTAATACCTCTTATCAATTGTATATACCATAATACTTGGGAATGATTGAAAACATAGGTGTTGGCATAGAGGCAACTCAGCCTCATGACTAAGTGACACATCATTAATCAAGAGGGATCTATGGTTGGAAAGAGGCATCGTGATCGGGATTTGATCAACACTACTGGATTCCCAAGTGAACTATGGGTGAACTGCGAGAAACTCGGGGGGGGGGGGGGGGGGGGGGGGGGGGTAAACTAGGGGTGAACTCGCGCAAGCGGGTAAAATCAAGGTGAACTAGGGGTGTGAACTTTTCTGGCAAGAAAGTGAACTAGGGAAACATTTTCTGGTAAGAAAGTGAACTAGGGACCAAAATATCAAGATTTAAATTTAAAAACACTCTCCACAACTGCTGGAAAGTATAGCATAGTGGTTAGATGTTAAAAGCTTGAGTGGCTGGTTCCAAGTTTGAATCCTCTTTTGCATTGAGCTCAACCCCTCCAAAATTTTCTGAGTTCCAAAAATCCTCATGGTATAACCCCTAGTTCACTTGCCCGATGGGAATCTGACAGTCTAGATTAGGCAAGATCACGACGCTTCTTTTTAGCCTTAGATCCCTCCTGATTCATAATGTGTTATTTAGTCTCGTGGGTAGCTCAGGCGCATGCAGCGGCACTAACACGACAGAGTGGTCATGCGGCGACGATGACAAGTAGCACGCGACCACAGGCAATGCCGGCAAATAGCAGGGCGAGCAGCTAGCGGGTGGGCAGCAATGGCAATAGGTGCGGCGCACCAAAGCGAAGCGCAGCGGTAACCTGCGCAGCGGCTAAGGTGGAGCCAAAGTGGTAGCTAAGGTGGAGGCAACGGTAACCCAAGAGGTGGTTGAGCGGAGAAAAAGCGACAGCACAAGAAGATGAGAGAACGAGGGATTGCCAAGCCCAAAATAGGTTATAGTTATCATGCTTTATTCTTACCCTCCTGAGCATCACAACTTGGGTTTCTGCTCTACTACCATATCTTGCTGTCAAGTTCTTCTAGCAAGATCTAAAAGCATTATGCTCTTCCTCTCATTTTTACTCATGTCCATTCACATAGTCCTTGGTTATACATGTGTTCACCAATCCATTTTTACTCATGTCCATTCACATAGTCCTTGGTTATACATGTGCACCAATCCACTTTTCATTCAACAATCACTTCACACAAATCATAAATCATATGTGCACTCCTTAAACCTAAGGACATAATCCCCACACAAGGAACACAAGTACACTCACAATGTTAGAAGTGTCTTGGCCAAACACGCTGCAATGAAAAAGCTTACAGTTTTCCTTGATCAAATAGCTGACAAAGCCGTGAGACCAACCAAAGAAAATGGTAGCTCGCTCAAAGCCAAAGTACTAAAAAGTGTGTATGCGCCGTACCCTCACCATTGACATCCTTCTAGGTACATCTCTAGATGGAGGGGACCGTGATGTTGGTCCATGGTATGACCTTTTGCATAAATTTGCCTAGATTCCCTTAAAAGGTGCACACACAAGTGGTTGTTCTACCATTCTTTTTGACAATCCAATCTCATATGCAACCAACTCCTTCAAACACCAACCTCCTACAAGTAATCCTTGTAATCTTCTCTCAACCAAAGTGAAAACATACCGAGAAAATCATAGAGATAAAAGTCAAAGAAAGCATAGAGTTGGAGCTTTCATATGGAAGAGAACACACACATGCACACCTTCAACCCATATAGCCCAGGCACAACACCTTTAAAATTCATTAAGGGATTCGCACTTCACAAGCATATCTTGTATGACTAGGTACTCACAATAAGTAGCTCCTACACCAAGCCTAATCATTGAAAGCCATCTAGGCACATCTTTGTATAGGGAGGTCATGGTGGGTAGAAGCCTGATCTCCATGGTATAACCCATCGCCTGGATCCCCTTCACATGGACAGAAACCTCCAAAGATCTTCAATGAATACAACTCCTTGTGATCCCCATTTTTCTCTTCTTTGACTATCTTCACCACCATCATAATAACAACCTCACCACAAAGGATGTAATGAGCTATAAGAAGCCCGATCTCTATTACCACTTTGAGATATAAGAACCAAACACTGCCATGCCAAACATTTTGGACCACCTTTGGTCATAATAGTAAAAGGATCTTTTTCTTGGGATAAAAAAAGACCACCACTGCTTGCAACATAGTTTCTCAACCATTAATCTATCACGGCGGATCGCAATCTTTGCTCACTTAGTTGCCTTAGGCAGCTAACTTATTTATAATAGGGTTTCCTTGAAGATTATGTCTTTTTGTGACTCAAAGGCTTTCCATTGGCATAACTGCGTAAAACCAAATGCTACCTGGAAAGTTATATTGTTGATAGCCACCTTGTAGAGGCAGTGTAGTAGGGCCATAGAGTAGAGTGTTATTTATACTCCCAATTGCTTCTAGATGCCTCTACCATCCATGAGGATGGCACAAAATGTTTTGTTTTGTGCTCTCAGCTTGGCCATTCTCTGGATCTTTTGAGGCATTTACGATGGTTATAGGTTTGGTCAAGGATTTTAGCAAACTCTAGGGTTCCCTCATCTTCATTGGTTCTATGATTAACTTTGGAATAGGGCTTAGGATGTGCTCAAGCAAGGGTCAGTGGTTTGTACTCGACCACTTGCTCAAGGATAGTTTTGCATGTACCTTCCTCACAAGATCTTGGGCTTGTTTCATTCACTCATTCTTCGAAATAGGATTGGGGTACTCTTTGAGTTTCTTGGGAAGGTTATCAATGGGCTTCTTTTCTTTGTGAAGAGGGATTGAGTGGGAGAGGTAATTGTGAGCTCTCATCCGAACCACTTTTAGTGGTCACGAGGTCATGACATCATTGACATTGATAACTTATTATGCATTATGCATCCTCGTCTCGTGTGCTCTTTGATGTCTTCTTCTTTTACACCTTGTTTTCCACTAGCCTTTTCGGGGTCTATCGTGGCCTTTAGGGTTTGCATGTGAGGCCTTTATTGCTTCGAAGTTAAAGCCTAAGATTTCTACTTATTAGCAACCTTAGATGTTCCCTTGGCTGCTACCCTCATTTTAGTTTGTAGAAAAGAACTATTTTGTGTATGATAAAGAGCTATTGGGAGTGATGATAGTGCTTAAGCATAGGATGGTATACATTGTGCAAAAATTTTATCATTATCCTTTGGGAAATTTCTTTGTGCTTTATGTAGATCATTAGCCTTGTTGGTATACATTGTCCAAAAAAATTGGCACTATTCTTTTGGAAATTTCTTTGTTTTTAATGTAGATCATCACCCTTTTTACATAAGTAACAAGGTAGTTATTTAAGCTAGCTTATGATAGCATCAAGGGGGACTGTATTATATGGAATAGTCCTTATACAATCAACAAGGATTAGTCCTTATGATTGCATCAAGGGGGACTGTATTGTACGGATTAGTCCTTATGATAGCATCAAGGGGGACTGTATTGTATGGATTAGTCCTTATACAATCAACAAGTTAAGGCTTGTCAAAGTGGGTAACATTTATGGGGAGATTTTTTTGATGAGCATTTTCCAAGGAGCGCCTTTTTGGAATCGAGCGAGTAGATTCCCAAAAAATCCCCTCCCTCCATCAAGAGAGAGAGAGGGACACAGAGAGTGGGAAAGAGAGAGACATTGACAACATGAAGTAGGCTAATAATGGGCTGTGGCACTTTTGTTGAAATAATACACCAAAATATCATACATGTGACATTGGAGATATGGGCATATGGTTCAAAGGTTTTATAGTAGCCACCATCATATATATGGTGTATTATGGTCAAAGGAGGATCCAAATCAGCATATTCTAGGTGCCTATTGTAAGTGGAGGAGCATCTTACTTTCCCTCAAAACTAGGCAAGGGGTGCTCACTTTTAGGTGCTCAAATCACAGAGAATGGCTAAGAGATTATGGATTAATCTCATTGCTAATCTCTTGTACTCAAGCATATATACAAGAGGCTAACATATAATGGAAGAATACAATACTCTCATTCTCTCTCACACATTATCATTATGTTATCATTAGTCTTAATCTCTTTTGCTTAATCTTAATGGTACCTTCACCATGAGTTTACTCATCACTTAGAATCCACCATAAATTCCAACATGGTATCAAAGCCATGATTTATCTCTTTTAGCCCATCACTAATTCACACTTATGCACCCTTAATCTAGAACAAACCCTAATTAGCTTTAAAACCTCATTTAACCTTTTTTATTCTTCTTCACTCCATATCCTCTACCATTGGAGCTACTAGTTCTCCCTCTACACAATAGCATCAACCAAAATTTTGTCATTAAAGGAAAGCTCATTCAAGTGACACTTGTAGTAACTTGAAGGATGCTGCTGTTCGTGGTCGCCATCATCATCAGCACACATTCAAATCATCCCCTATTTTTGACAAGAAAAATCACCTCATGACATCAAATTGGCCTAATTTCTCTCAAAGCCCCAAAGGTTTTTGGGGGTGCTCTTTCTAATGGTAACTTCAATTTTTGCAAAATTGGCCTCCTTCTATGAGATCTAGGCGTGGGCACTCCATAGTGAGCAATTTTTATAATTTTGAGATTAAATATTGATTAAAATGTTTAATCTTGTGTTTATGGACTTGAATCTCATATTAAGCCACTACTATTGAAGGCCACAAGGTGTATTTTGCTCCCTAATTGCCAAATCTACTCTAAATTATCACCTAAAGTTGTCCTATTTTTTGCATAGGTAACATAAAATTTCACTCACTAATAACTTGATTAGTACCAATTATCTAAGATTTTTTGGACCTTTTATGGTTGGATTTACATATTTGGATATTATTAAAACTCTGTAAAACATCAAATCATATTTGCCCCTTGATTTGAGTGGTCAATTTGTTAATCCAAAACAAGGTATAAATCTGCATTAGCATTAGCTGAGACAATGGGATTTTACGCTTGTATGAATCATATAATTCATTAATCATGCTCATAAATTGTAAAAGGGCAAGACACTAGCCATTGATAAGGCTAAGACCCCTTTATGCATATTTGTTGCATTATCTTTGAAAGGGATAGACATCATCATATGTAAGGCTTTATTGAGAAAGTGATGTAAACATCATCATCATGTAAGGCTTTATGAACACATTGAGAAAATGATTTATCTTTGCATAATATGGATTTCAAAACATAATGAAATCAAGGATGAAGAAGATCAAGATCTTCATCAACAAGAGCTACATTGACATGAAGAAGATCAAGAGCTACATCGACAAGATCAAGAAGGAAACATCTTCAAGAAAGGAATAAGAAGCATCATCTGGGGCCAACTACATTGAAGACAAATGGGCTTTCTAGACCAACTAGAACCTGCCTATGTGCGGTCGCCCCTCTATCATAAGTAAAATGTAACATAACTAGATGTCTAGCATCTATTATATCATAATTGGCATTGTAAACCTCCATGAGTAAGACCTACATGCACTTGGATGGTCATCATGACTAGCATTGTAAACAGTAACTAGAGCTAGCATTGACATCATATTAGCCATGGATATTTTGTTGAGGGGTGGTGTTGAAATAACACACCAAAATATCATACATGTGACATTGGGATATGGGCATATGGTTCAAAGGTCTTATAGCCATCATATATATGATGTATTATGGTCAAAGGAGGATCCAAATCAGCATATTCTAGGCATCTATTTTGCCAGTGTAGGAGGATCTTGCTTTCCTTCAAAACTAGGCAATGGGTGCTCATATTTAGGTGCTCATATAAAGGAGAATGTGGAGGAAGATGTGCATATGATGGGAAGAGGAGATATCTAGAGGAAGAGTGGGGTTGAGGTTGAAGAGTGAGATTGTGAAAGTGAACGTATGAGTCTAATGGTAGGAGGAGTCAGCACAAGGTATAGCCGTTGAAGGAGAAGGAAGGAGCATAGTAGAGAAGACTTAATACCCACCATGCTTTGGAGTTTGTGGTGCTTTGGTGATTTCCTTGTTGCTACATGATGAAGAAGAAGGAATCTCCTCCTCCATTTGAGATGGTTGTTCTTGGAATACCACATCACGGCTCACTATGATCTTTTTTGCATGAGGGTCATAGAGATGATATCCCTTCGACTCCATGTTGTAACCCAAGAAGATGCATTTTTGGCTTTTGGAATCTAATTTGGTTTTCTAAGCATCTGGAACATGCATATAACATTCACACCCAAAAACTTTCAAGTGGGCAATTGAAGGTTTCTTAATTGAGTAGGCATGTAGCGGAGTCATCTCTTTGCCATCCTTTGTTCCACTCCTATTAAGAATGTACACAACCGTGTTAACTATCTCAACCTAAAAGGATTTAGGTAGATTCCTTCCACTAAGCATAATCTTTTCCATATCAACAATAGCACGATTCTGTCTCTTTGCAACACCATTTTGTTGCAGATTGTGAGTGGTAGTGAGATATTGATTTATGCCTCTTTCTTTGCACAAACCCAAGAATTCATCAGACATGAATTTTCCTCCTCAGTTTGTTCTAAATTGTTTAAATTTTGTTCTTGCCTCAGTTTCAACAAGTGTGAGTCATTCCTTAAACTTTCTAAAAGCCTGAGACTTTTCCTTAAGAGAATGCACCCAAATCTTCCTACTATAATCATCTATTAATGTGAAAAAATAGGAAGAACCTCCAAGGGCAATTATACTCATCTTTCCATAGAGATCAACATGTACGAGCTGAACAGAAGCCTTGTCTCTAAAACTAGCCTCTTGTGGAGGGTTTTCAATGTTGCTTACCCATCATGCAAGCTTCACATACATCCAAATTGTCAAAAATTGGTGGCAAATACTCAACTAGCTTACCTTTCTACATCTATGAAAGAGTTTGTGTACTGAGATGCCCATATTTGTCATGCTAAAGTTTGTTGCCGCTCAAGTCAGTCTAGACTAGAAATGCAGAAAGCTCATGAAAGTTATTCCTCTGAATGCCCTTTGCAATGACCTTATCATCTCCAACAAGAATGACTATACCATTCTTGTCGAAGTGAACCTGCAAGTCTCGTTCCATGATAGCCAAGATAGAAAGGAGGTTTCTCTTCACATCTAGAATCCAAAGAAAATTTGAAAGAATTTTTATACAACCTTCTTTAGACATAAATGAAATAGTACCTAAATCTTTTATTGGGAACTTTGCATCATTACCCATTGCTACCATGATGTCATGTCCTACACGCTTTAGGGAGGAATACCAATCCTTTCAACTAGTCATATGCCTAGAAGCCCCACTGTCGATGATCCAAGCATCATCATGTGCTGCAAAATTAGTCATCTCACTGCACACGCTTCTTCATTGGGAACAAATAGCTCTGTTTTGGCAGCATGATAATTGGATTCTTCCTCGATCTTTAGAGTGCCATTCTTGGCATCTGCTTGCCTTTTTCTACATTTTTTCACTATGTGACCTTTCTTATTACACTAAAAACACTTAACATTTTTCTTCTAATTTCAAGAGTTAAAATCCTTACCCTTCTTCTTTGTGTTAACAGAGAAATCTTTGTCCCCACCATACAACTCTACATCCTCATCTCCTCATCCCAAAGTAATGAACTAAACTCCTTGAATGTAAGAGATACCAATGTTCAAAGATGTAACAAAACTATCATACTTAGCAATAATACTCTTAGACAGTGGAATGAGCAAGATCCGGGGGGGGAGAGCATAATCATATCGATTGTAGAAATTCGATCATGGAGATCTTTGATTCTGGTCTCATACTGGCTCTGTAAACAAGGTCCATGCTTCTTAGCTGTGGAGATATTTTGAACCATGGTTAGCACACTATCTTCCACACTCATGGATGATGGCATAGAGCGCATCTAAATCCCTTCATCCCCAAGCTTAGGCAAGGTCGATAACATGTGGTAGTGCATCCTTGCTGGTGGATATCAACACTAATGAGACGATGTCCCAAAGCTCAAGGAGGAAAGAATAGCCTTAAGCTTGAACTTTGAGAGAGGATAATTGGTGTGGTAATCTTTCCATCAGCACCACCAAATGGTGGTGGGTAGGGTCTTGCAAAAGATTCCATTTCTTTAAGGGACTACTAAGATAGTAAATTAGAGAATAACTTTTGTACTAAGCCAGAGCTTAGATACCATGTAAGAGAATACGTGTAGTGTATACAAGAAAACACTCACAAGAAGTACAAGTATTTAAAACTTAAATTGCACAATAATAGAGATAGAGACGAATACTATATTACTAAAGTGATATAATAGATGACAAATCTCCACAATGTGTGCTCCTGTGAATGAAGGGAGATTTGATGGCTAATCTGGAACTGCTAAGATAAAGTTTGTATGCTAGTAGAAGCTAGGGAGTAAACTCATATAGCGATGATTTTGATGAACTGTACTGTGTGGAGAAGGGACTGACTAAGTATCTATATAGGCATGTATACGCAAAGTGGCCCTGACATAACCACGTAGGTCCATGGTCATAGTCGATTCCATCTTCCACGGTGTAGAATCGGTCCATCAAATGTACTAAAAATTGTAATACAGATATCCCACCTCCCACAACCATCTGGGGTCATCTTGGGCCCCATTCGCCTGCAATGTTAGAACATGAAGTCCAAGAGTAAAGTCTACCTGCTCCATGTGTGGAACAGCATGTAGCCTACTTGGTAGTGTGCCAAATCTAATCCAAGCCATCTCTAAACCATCTGGCCTCATAGGCCACCTTCTCGTGTGAATATGGGATGCTGGGCACCCGGTTTACTCATATTCCTCATAGTGGGGGTCATATAAACATGAGCTAGGCTGTGAATGTATAAGAGTATTATTTAAAAATGAAAGTCTACATTTGACTAAGGTAAACTAATTATTCTCCAATGTGCACGTCACACATTTTCTTATTATGTAACACCTTTTGAAAACATTCACATATGCCTTTAATCACATTCCTCTTCACCTATCTCACAAATACAAATGTTAGTTTTTTACTTAATAAATAAATTCAATCAATCCTAACAAATGCATTAATAGGAAAAAACTATACACTAATCAATAATTATTAGTGATGTAGGTATCACTCTCTCGTACAAACCAATATAACAAACTATACACTAATCATTAATTATTGGTGATGTAGGTATCGCTCTCTCGTACAAACCAATATAGCAATTTATAAAAGCCCCAAGCATAACACCACTATGGTCATTAAAACTATTTAATATTTAAATATAGAATCACCCATGGTATTAATAGCGATGTAGATATCACCCTCTCATACACACCAATCTTGCAATTTATTAAAGTCCCAAGCATACACAATTGTGGTCACTAAAAGTATTAATATTTAAATATGGAATTACCCATTACATCAATTTAATTTAGCATGGTACAAAGATAAATTAGGCATCCCAAGGTATCATCATATGATAATTCGGGGTCCGAAATAAACTAGCACCATATTAAGGCATGTGTAGCTACTTCTAACAAGTTTCTACAACAAACAATCATTATTTGGTCTCTTTGGGTGAATTATTAATTTGTGCAAACATAGTCATTTGCATCACACTTTTTTTTCCAAACCACATCAACGTACATCACTTTTAGCTAATTACATTAGGCTAGGTTCAAACGCAAGTGGGAAAAAGGACATCACCTCTGTAATGGTTTCTTGAGGGATGCCTAGGGGTGAAAGAAAGGTTCCAACCTCAAGGGGTCAAAATTGAGCAGAGGAAATCTCTTTACAAACTATAGTTTTTGGGGTTTGAACCTAGGACCCACCACATGTAGCCAAGAGCTTTTGTTGAGGAGTGGGTTACATCAATTCAAGCATATAAAGCAATGAAGAGACATGTCTTCTCTCATAATCAAGAAAACATATGAGCACTTATGTAGAAAGATTTCTATGGTTAGATGTTGAGTCTTGGGAGCCCATAGAAAGTGACAGGAATATGAGTGATAAGTCTTCTAAAAATATCACCAATCCTAGCTAGGCATGGCTATTCTAGTTTGCAGCTAAGAGTATGGAATGGGTAGGCCTAATAGACTACCTTAGGCCTTTCCCAAGCCTTACCACAATATTAAAGCTACTCATTTAGCTAGTGATGTCAAACCTTGAGAAAGACTTATGCGTTAACAACCACTTGCTCCAACCTTTGAAGGGAGTTTTAAGAAGCTTATTGTGATGTATGTCTATTGATAACCCTAAAAGCCTATGGATTCTTAAATTTATGATGTTGTATCTCTAAATAAAGCTTTGACCTCTAGGTTATTACTAAATCATCATTTTTGTGTTTTTTTTTTCACATGGTAAGTAATAAGAAGGCAATGGATGTGACTCGAAAGCCAATAGATGGACTACTAAAGGCCATGATGAAATTTGAAGAAAAATCTACACTTGAGTCTCAACACATCAGAGGCTCCTCATGTGCTACTCAAGTTTTGTTTGCTTAAGTTCAAGCCCTGTAGTATTAGAAAGTGACTTAAGTTCAATCCCGCGTAGTATTAGTTTAAAAGCCTTTGTTTGTCAATGATTAGGGTAAAAATATCTATCTTTTCAAAGAGGAAGCTTTACCCTCTCAACTTTTAGACTAATTGAAGGAAACAATTATATATATATATATATAATTTCCCCAAAAAAAAGTTTTATCATGTTTGCTAAGTTAGATTCAAAGCAATATCAAGGTATGTTTCTTAAAAAAGTTCTAGCCAAGTATCATTGGGTACTGTAATGCAAAAAATAACCCCTATACTAGGCTCTAAATTTTGATCTTACAAATCAAGTAGGGGATGGTCCAATTAGGTCAGTCATTTAAGGGAAAAAATATTTAAAAAAAAATTAATGACATAAAAATATGTGATTACATTAAGTTATATTTTTTTGTTAGTCACAAAACTAACACAAATAATGGTGGATCGAGGGATGTTTGTCTTCACTATATGTCTAAATCCACTTTAACAAAGCATCCTAAGTTTAAACTTGTGCCTTTGTTTTATCCCAAATTAAGTATTTCAGCATTCCTTGAAAAATTAAGAAAGCATTATGACACTAAAGAAACAACATCCTTAGTCACTGTTGTTGGCAGCCCATTTGGCCACCGCCCAGACTGTCCTGTTATATAATGAACTATTATGGGTTAAGCTTTCTTGCTTTGTAACAACTTTGTAATGGTTTCTTGCTAACGGGTAATACTCGGATGGTTGTAAGAGCAAAAGGGGATTATTCTCGGATGTGTGAATTAGAGGATAGAGAACTGAGTGGATAGTTAAGCTGAGAGTTGCCAATGTATTGTACTGTTGAGAGCTCAAGCAAATACTAAAGAATGTATCATGGGTTGGTCTCTAACTTGTCTCTATTCTACACTACATAGTTTTGTCTGTTCTGTGTTAAGTGCACTCCTGTCTAGACGTTAACTCCTATCTGGATACCTAGGAACTAACCTGCTTGTAGCCACAACTAAATCCCCAAGCTTAGGCAGACAGGTAGCTCAACATACAGCGTTGACTTATCACATTGGGCACAGTTACATTAGTCACACTCTTCAGGAGCCGACTAGGTGGTTCCAAACCACGCAAGTGCCAGGTCTTGACCGAACACCGACAGTCTCACAGCAATGGTTATTGCAATAGTACTCATAGGAGCTAAACAAAGAGCATACAAAACTATCGTATTTGTAGATAGTAGTTCTCTAAATGATGATTCTCTCATGAGTTATCTACATTCTAGTTTGAAAAGTTGTGCTTTTTATTTTTTATATAGTATCAAGATTCACATTTAACAAAAGTAGAAGTGATTATTTTCATTCTATTTTTAGGCTTGCTCTTAGCATAGTAAAGAAGTTAACTAGATGGTCTTCACTCCCTCAAGAAAGATGATTTTTCAAGGTATTTTATTTACATAGATCCATCAACATGTGCGATATTATATTCATTAAACTATTAGCATTGCTACAACCTTTTCTTTTTCTTTAAAAGATAAATCATTATTAGGAAATTTGCTTAACTATTGCTTTGTTTAGGGTAGAAGAAATCAACACAACCATGGCATGATTTGAATTTAAAAAACAAAACAATTTCTTTAAAAAAATTAACTACCACATGCACATTTGATAATTAATTTTTAAACTTTGATAATTAATTTAATAAATTTGAGAACCTTCATTACGTGGAGAGTCTTATCTCCAACACTAAATGAGAACCTAAAGTTATATTCTCAGAAGAATTTAATTAAAAATTTGTTTTTCTTATGGCATGCAAACATGGATATTCAATTATTGATATTAGACCCCATATGCAACACCTAATTATTATCACTTAATACATTCGTGAAATGGACAGAACTATAGCTTGAGCTTTAAAACATACAATAGAATCATGCACAACTATAGCTTGAGCCTTTAAAAATACAATAATATGACTAATATTTTTCTAAATGCACAATTAATGTATCTACCGTAGACTTTCCAAAGCAACAAGTACATAAAATGACATGGAGTCATGGATATCTTGGGATATCCATCACAAAATAGTTTAAATAGGAAAGATTAACTCCTCAAAATTTCTAAACACAATATATACAGCAAGTCTTTACACTTGTCATCATACCTATAATATGTAACTAGGTATTTCTGAACATACATGGCATTTAATGTATAAGAAAGAGTGTCAACTAGGATGCTTAGATAGCTGTGCATGTGGTTTCTCAGCTAGCATGTCTTTGAGACTCCTTGTAAGCTTGTTGAAAAATTATCACCAACCTTAATCATACCTTAGCTATGTTGTTTTTAGAGTAGATGTTTGTTTTTTTGAGCTTGTTTGTTAGTGATTTGATTCTTTCTCATCAGAATTGCTAAGAAGAAAGATAGATGCCATAATCAAATATGATAAGAGTACAGTAAGAGAACAGATAGTGATTGCTCACCAATGAAGTAAAAATAAAAGAGGTATCAAAAGCATACCTATCAAAATTTGGAGAGTAATTGTTGGAAGCAAAGTAGATGCTCTAGCAATTGAGAACATAAGAATCCTCTCACAATTCCTCACATCCAAGTCTTCAAGAAGGGTAAGCTTTTTTTTCCTTTAGCAGAGGTATATTTTAGCTTCATTAAAATGTTTATTTTTACTTCGGCAATTAGGTGATGCCAAGTGGATGAGTGTGCTTGCAGCATTCAAAAAAGCATTCCTATGCTGCCCAAGTAAAGAAGACCATTCCTTCAAACACCAAAATGCATCCCCAATGGACACAAGGACCACATGCCCTTCTGAATACCATCATGCACACATGGCATGTATTTCACATTTGGAGATGCGCTTCTTGCAGGAACACTTTGCCTTCAACATCAAACACCTGGAATCTCAGCTATCTGGAACTTCCGGGGCACGTTACACTGACTCTGTTTTCTTGTGCAACAATTGCAATAACATTGCAATTCCATCCTAGTGCAATCCTCGCAGCAATTGCAACCTTATTGCAATTCCCTACTTCTTGATTAGCAAAATCATTCTAATATTCAATACATGCAGCTTGCCATCCTACTAAAATGATATAGAAGTTTGAAGCATGATTAATAATCATGCTTGCCTCTTTGCCCTGATGGGCAGCTATGATAGTGCCCCCCCCCCCCCCCCCCCCCCCCCATCTCCCCCCCCCCCGCTCACGGGTGGGTCATGTTCTCTGCATTGCTGTCATGCTTAGCTTCTCCAAAATGTTACAAGTTACTTCGATAGATGCTTTACAGACAATCCTCCACCCAAGGACAAATGGGCAATCTTGTGCATCCAACTGGACCAGGACCAATTCCCCACAGATGGGAGGTGGTTGCAGTATGTTCTATAACCTGCCCAAGCACACTTAATGCCAATTACACATACCTTCGCACCCATCAGCACCTCATGGGGTGATCAGATCATGGTCCTCAGGCTGCTGGGATTGATGCCTAGCCTTTACACAGTATATATATACAGAGCTGGCCGCCAAGCAAGCGTTGATGGTGCTCACCGCAGGATTTGCCCTAACATCATCATCGTCAACGCCCATTAGCAGCAATGGTCTATCAACATATTCGAAGTAATCAAATGTAGGACTAATCAGCTATGCCACAGCAATTTATGAAAAGAGAATTGCAAAACAATTTAAGATGATCAATATATTGCAAGAAAGATATACTTTATTGAAAGTACAAAAAAGTCTGTATGTGGTTTTGAATGCTTTGTCCTAAACACACTGGAGCATATTGTACAAGGTTTGTGACTCTGGAAAACTCTTATACATACTCTGAAAGCCTCTGTACAAAGAAAGTCGTGTGTCCAAAACTGTATGATATATATCCACTCTTTTAGCCCGATGTATTATTGGTATCACTCGCCCAAAATAGATGTGAAGAACTGAAAACTAAAGAAAATCAAATAATACAATAATAGGAAAAAAGGAAAAACAGCAAGCCCTTAGTGCTTGAGATCTTGACTAATCTGCAGCTCTTCCTCTTTATGATGATTTGTGCCTGGTGAAGATGCTAAGAAGCTTCTTGCCCCCAATCTTGTCCAGAGTTTTCTTGGCACCCACGACGTTCATCTCTGCTAGCTTTTCGAGATGAGGCCGGGCTCCAGCGGACATAATCCTCTTCCTGTATGTGCTACTGCCTGAGAGAGCCAAGAGTGCAGACATGGGGAACCTCTTGGCTATGCTCTGGTTATGAGGATCTAGGAGCTGCACCAGGCGCAAAATGCCCTTCTCCTCCTTGCAGAACTCTTTGCGGTTGCTGTTCACAAGCAGAAGAGTGGAAAGAGCCTGGGCTGCAACCTCTTGCTCTGCACTATCTTTGGCCTCCAGCATTTTGGTGAGGGGAGCTATGCATCCAGCCTCACCCACTTGCTTCTTCAAGTCTATGTAGGAAGAGAGAATGCATATGGCTGAAGCAGCCAGCTGCTGGACTGTGGAAGACCCTGTCTTGAGAAGTTCAGTCAGTTGGGTGACATAGCCTGCTGCTACCAAAGCCTTGGCATTGGTTGCAGATGTTGCAAGATTGCTTAGAGCACAGATCGTGGTCTCCTGTGCTTTGGGTGATGGGGCATGTTTGAGAAATGTCAAAAGAGATTGGATGCCCTTATGTCTGGCAATAAGGGTGCGGATCCTGTCATCTTTCCCGGATGCGAGATACTGTAGAGCCTCTGCAGCTTGCTCCTGAGCTAGGGAAGTGCCAGACGTGACCAAGCCAATGAGGGCTTCGACAGCGCCATCTTCAGAAAGCAATCGTCGGATGTGCTCATTTCTAGCCAAGTTGCGGAGGGTTCCAGCTGCACATGCGCTGGCCGTGGGAGTACCATGTCTGCAAAGCTTGACAAGGAGAGGGATGCCACCATGGGAGGCGACTGCATGGGCATTCTCAGAGACATATGTGAGTTCGAGGAGGGCAAGCACAGCTTTCTCTTTGGCATGGGGATTTCCTGATTCTAAGACTCTGATGAGAGGGGGGTGGGCACCTTCTGCCATGAGGACTTTCTTGCATTCATCTGCCATGGCCAGCATAGACACGGCATGGGCCGCCCTCTCACGGATAACCTGCAAGCTAGAGTCAAGTAAATGGATGAGGCGAGGCAGGTCCCCTTCATGCCCAACAAGCAAGACAGCCTTCTCACCTTCTCTCAGGTACTGTATCAGAGCTTCTAATGTAGCTTTCTTCACCTCTGTATTGCCCATTCTGAGCTTGGAAAACAAATCCCAGACATGCTCTTTCCTATGATTTTTGGGAGGGTTTTCGTTAGGGTTTTGGTTAGGGTTTTCTGTGCTGGTGGCTATAGCAATTGCAATGGCCCTCTCATGCTGCCTGACGCCGCCCTTCACAACTTCCAGATCGCGCAGATGCAGGTCAAGCTTCGTTGCCAGAGCATCCAGATTGCTCTGCATCAGAAGCTTTCCGCCATAGCTGAGATCGATGCTTCTCTGCGCGAGTGCTTTGCCTTCTTCAAGCGATCCAACAATCTGCGGCAGGGTAGCTTTGAGATGAAGAAAACTCTGTTTGAGGGACGCGGAATCGCACAAAGTTTCTAGGGTTTCGGAGAGGCGCTGCAGCCTAGAGCTAATCACGATCCATCTCCCTCTGAAAGCTTGGACGAGGGCAGCTTCAGAGAGCAGGACGGCGCAGAGCTCTTGCGCTTTCTTGATCCATTCCTCTTCGGCCGTGCTGAGCAGCAGGTCATGGCTGGTGCTGTGTTCTGATGCTGGAGAGTCCACCATAGCTTGGAGATGCAAGCAGCGGCATGGAGAGAAACCGTGACGGAATTCTGTGGGAGCTTTTTTTCCTGAAACCCTAAAGGGGTTGAATCACATCATGACTGTTGAAACCCTAATGGGGCTTAATCACATCATGGGCTTCTCCACACATCATCAGGGCAGAAAATCTTTTGATGCACCCTCCAAGACCGGGATTAAACGCGCCTTTAGTGAGCAAGATTGAACCTATACAGTTGGGCAGAATTGCAGGGCTGTATCACATGATCTCTCTTGATTCGAGCAGACTTGTTGCTCACTAGTAAGGTTAAATCAGATCATTAGGGCACAAAATTTCTTGATTCAGGTTAAATGGAGCTTGAGAGAGTTCATTTAACGGCAAATTGAGGGGATTTCTCGGCATGATTCTTCCTCTTTCCTGCAATCCTAAACAAGGCCGCAATTCCCACGATTAGAGGAGCAAAATCTCGTTTGAATTGAACATTGCAAAAACCCTTATATGCAGTAAATTTGAGCATTAGGAGGTTACAAAAGCCATTAATGTCTTTGATCTCAGGAAAGGGTGTGCTTAAAAGGACTAGAGGAGATGAATCTCATTAACTTAAGAAAAAGCTAGTGATTAAGGGTACAAAAGGGCATGATTGTGGAGCAGATGGCTGTGGCAGCTTTTAGGTTAGGGCTTTGCAGAGAGGCGTGGAGTGCAAAAGAAGACTGCATTGAAGGGGTTTTGGAATACGGGGTAAAGAATGCCATTAATGTGCAGCAAACCGGAGGTTTTAACGTCTTTGATCTCAGAAAGGACATAAATCTCGAAGCTTTTAGAAAAAGGTGGGGATTAAGATTGTGATTAAGGGTACCAAAGGGCATGGATCTCGTTGATTTAAGAAAAAGTTAGTGATTAAGCTTGTGATTAAGGGAACCAAAGGGCATGGATTGAGTAGCAGGTGGCCATGGCAGCTTTGAGACTAGGGTTTTGCAGACAGGCGTGAAGTGCAAAAGAAGAAAGAATGACAGAGCTGAGAGATCACTAATTAGATGAAGAAAAGTCTGTATATATATAATAACAAGTTCAACAGACAGCAACACAACAAATAATATTTATTTCACAATAATTTGCAACATCGTTAAAATTTGTAATTTAGGAAATTAGGGAAAATATATATATATATTTCTCTCTAAGATAACTTTTTTGTCAACAAATCACAAACCCTAGAGTCCTAAAATTTTGAAGGTTATTGATGAGAATTTGCAAAATTTTAACTCAAAATATAACTGAAATGGCATATCGAGAAAATAATTTCACAAGTAAAAACGAAAATTTTGCAAGTCCAGTGTATATAATCTCCAGGTTTTCTATAAACAAGTCCAGTGTAAATAATCTTCAGGTTTTCTAATGAACAACCTCTGAGAAGAAGAAGAAGAAGAAGCAGAAGCAGAAGAGGAGGAGGCTTTTAAACGAGACATGCACAACCTATGATGACACGAAGAGGTATGGGGATTAAGGATTATAGTTAATGTTAAGCATTAAGAGAGAAACTTGGAAGTATGAAATTTTTAACAAGTCACCATAGATGTCACTTGGATAAGTATCTTGCTCGTCTGACTAGTGCTTCTCCGCTTAAGATGTGTAAATATCTTGAATATAACTTGTAAGAGACTCCCAATGTCAGGCTTGATTTTTTACAGGCACCCTTGCCCTTCAAAATTGACGGGTTTGGTGAAATGTAACAATTTTTTTTGTATTTTAGTGTAAATTTTTAAGGGCATTTTAAAATTTGCAAGTATTTTACGACCGAAATGCTAAAACATGGGCGTGACGGCCATCAAAAAGCAACTATGACTCCCATGCTCCCATGGGCTATAGTTTTTAGTTATTATGTGTGAGAAAAAAGAAGTCCTTTGTTTAGCCAAGTACATATTAAAGACTCATGGATACATTCCATGGCATGTTCGCCATTGATGTATAAATGGACTAATGATAAACCTCTCCACAAGATGTTTCTGTAATGAGACAAAAACACACAATTTTGAAGTTTAAATCTCCAATTCTAGCAAAAAGAACAATTATTAAAATTATACAATAGAGACACTAAGATATTTGGATTTCTAGGGCACTTGCTATTTCCTTAAGCTCCATTTGAAGAAGTGTTCAATTTCTCAAGAAATTGTAGCTTTAGAATTTTACTGGTGTTTTTTTTGAAACATTGCAAAATTCTTAGCTAAACTATAATTAGAAATTCTTAGAATTTGAAATATCAAACTTTTTTTGCATGCAAATTAAAAAATTACAAGTTTATTGTACATAGCTTGTAGGTTTTTTTGTGAATATATTGGATTGAAGTTGAATGACTTGTATATAGTTTTCACTTTGGCACATAAATGTTCTTAGTTTTTTGTTAAAAAAAGGTTCTTAAACACCTCTTGAAACAAAACAAAAAAAGCTATAGATTAAAACAATCAAAGAATCAAGAAAAAGTTGTCACTGTGGAAGTTGCTTTATCTCTAGGCCAAACGTCTATTTGTGTGAACAATCTAACCATGAGGCTCCACCTTAAAGAATAATCATTTAGGTCACTTTCAAACATTGAAAATAACATATTTTCATCTGTTTATTAAAATGTGAATAATTAAAAGACTAAAGTTAAACCAACTCAAACCCCCCCCCCCCCGCGCGGCCTGAAAAAAAACCCAAAACACACACACACACACAAAAAGATAGGCTAGATTTACAAACTTTTGACTGAAAGCCGATGCCACCCAATGGGGGTTGTTTAGTTGCTAGAGTGTTGTAAAAGTTGCCTAGGGTCCACTAAAGAGAAAAGTTCATTTTCAAAATTAAACTTCCAGTTTAGGAAGGTTGGATGCAAGGTGGAAGCAAAACACTTTGGTGAATTGAATCAACATCATTGGCTTAAAAGACTATTGCTCAATTCACAAGCTTTTTTTATTTGAGATGTGTGAAAATCTTGGCTAGCATTTCTAGTCTTGCCATCAATTATGAAAGATTATAGATTTATATAAATATGTAGAATTATAATTAATAATTAATAAATACTTAATTTAGTTTAATATAATAAATGCTTAATTAGTAAAAATAAACTAATAAGTTCTTAATTTAGTTTAATAAAATAAACTAAGTACTTATTATTATAATTAATAATAATAAATGCTTAATTTAGTTTAATGAAATATCCATGATTATAACTTTTTTTGAGAGCAATAAAATACATCTTCAAGAAGCTTGCCTTTGTTGGTTGTGCGTGCGTTCTCACACACACACACACACATGCACACGCGCATGTGTGCACATGTATGTGCATGCGTGTACTCACACACACACACACCCATGTGTGCACACTCTCACACACACACATGTGCATGTGCATGCCCACATTCACACACTTTGACACAAGCACATGCATACGCAAGCACTTGCATAGAAGCCACATAAGAACATGTATGCCCACACACACACACACACACACACACACACACACACACAATCTCATGATAAGAATGTTCATTAGATTATCATTTTTGATTATACAACTCCTTACTTTCATAACAATCTTTGTTTATAAAGCTTCTTAGCTTTATTAGACTCATACCTTACACTTGTTATTTGTTAAATCATTGGATGGATACAAATGGTCATTGTTGCATTAGGGTAAGACGTGGCCCATCTATAATGTTTTTTCCCCCCTTTAATAAATTCTTATGTAGGACTAGCAACTTGAGTGCCAAACTGAGGGCGGCTTGGTCTTTTGCTGGAAGGTGATACAATTCAACAAACTGACCAGATGCCACCAGGGAACCTACGAGATTTGTACCGAGGACCTCCTCCTTACCGGTCACAAACCCACGCTATTTATCAACTAGCATGCATTAATCTATATTGCATATAGCTTTAAAGCATGCATGCATCGATATTCCATCTACCTTTAAATAGCATGCATTAATCTATATTGCATATAGCTTTAAAGCATGCATGCATCGATATTCCATCTACCTTTAAATCGCACCATCATATCATGACACCCTTGTAAATATAAACTCTCAAGATAATAATCCCCGAAGCAAATTACCACCTTATTTGTCATTCCTTTGCTTATTTTTATAATGACTCTCCATTCTTACATTTACTAAAAAAACAATGACTTTCCATTCTGTCACCATTCTCATCTGTCATTCCTTTGCTTATTTTTATAACGACTTCCCATTCTTACATTTACTAAAATAACCACCTTAGATGTCATTCTTTTGCTTATTTTTCTAATGGCTTTCCATTCTTACATTCACTTAAAAAACAATGGGGCTACAAGGTATATATTGTAAATTCTGTCGTTTATCCTAGTAGTAGAGAAATGATGAAAAAAGCAAGGATTTTACCATGCTTTGATAGTTCCTCTTCAATCCCTTTTGTTAGTGAGCCTTTGGACTGTTTTTCTTCATCGTGATGGTTATCAAGCCTATATATAGCGACACTCATGTTATCACTTTAACACACACTACCCTCATCACTACATTGTGTATGAGTAGCTTCTTTACACTTCCATAATTGATTAGCACTCTCACATTCTAACCACTTACTTGTATATACATTTTTACCCTTATAAGTTTAAGGTTACTTGTATGGCTAGCAAGCCAAATACAAACACTAAAAAAATAAGTATTATAAGTGTTCATGTATGAAGTTGTAATGATAGAATTAGTTGATAAGTAAATTCCTATATTTAAAATGTCAACCATTCAACATAAATGTTTAAAATATTTGCCATTCAACACAACTATTTACATTTAAGAAACCACTATCAATGACAATGAGTGGCTGCATGGAAATGTCTCACATTTTAAAGATTCCCACTATCAATCATAATGTTTGGTTATGTGTAAATCTCCCACATATTAAAGTCGATGACAAAATCCAAAAGAAGACCCTTTTTTTGTGAGACATGTCAATCGTAATCTATAGGAAGCTTTACATAAACTAATATAAACAAAAGGTTCTCTCTCTCTCTCTCTCTCTCTCTCTCTCTCTCTCTCTCTCTCTCTCTCTCTCTCAGAGGTCACTTTATGCATATGTAACAAAGCACCTAAGTGCACGGAGGGGTTTCTTTTTTAATTAGACGAATTACATGTCATATACATGCAAGAGGGGATTAAACAAATAGTTCTTTAATGTAGTTTATTCTCTCTCTCTCTCTCTCTCTCTCTCTCTCTCTCTCTCTCTCTCTCCTATTATTGATAGATGTTAGTTGGTTAAGGATAAATCTTATTGCTACAATTATGAGCACCATGTCTAGGTTCAATTAATCTCTTGAAAGGTGGAGTGGTTATTTTCTTACTACATTCTGACAAGGCTCTAACTATGATTTACATGTCTTGATGTGGAGTTGTTGTAACACTAAAAACATAAGAATGTAATGTGATAGCATCATGAAACATCCATGCTGATGTATTTTGCACGTAAGGTATTTATTGAACCAAACCTTTATAATGCATAAAAATTAGTACTATTTTCTTGGAAAAAATCAACAATGTGGCAAGGTATGGTTTTATTATTCACCTTATAATTGTAGATAGTGTTGAACTTCAAACTACGTACAAACAAATTAACACAGGTGTTTGTACGTACAAACTACGTACAAACAAATTAACACAGGTGTTTGTATGTACAAACTACGTACAAACAAATTAACACAGGTGTTTGTGCATCAATGATGTGTGTAGCGATAAGAAAAAAAGTAAGAAGTACAAAGAGATTAAGAAGTAAACTTACAAAGAGAGTAAGAAGTAAACTTACAAAGAGAGTAAGAAGTACAAAGAGATTAAGAAGTAAACTTACAAAGAGAGTAAAAAGTATAACATGATCAAAACATAATATTTTTTTTTATTGTATTCACTTTGGCTAGTGGTAAAAGCATTGAGGGACATCAATGCTTCAGATTCAAAACTACATACACTAAATCCAAAGTAGAAAACCCACTATAGTTCTCTCATTTCCCCTTCGTTTTTCCAAACCTTGACTAGACTAAATCTATCGTGTATCCCTCATAACTTTTTTTTTTTGCCTCCCTTTTATCATACAATTGGACACGTTCCTCTTACTAAGACTTGAATCCTAACTTGTGATCAACATGCAAGTACCTTATCAATTTGAAATTACTATTAATCTATTCTTGTCTTAATCTAAAATACTGCTTTATACAGAGAAAGAAAAAGAAATGTTTGATAATTTGGGAGGTTTTTCTTCAAAGTTTTTTTGGTACCAATGTTGGCCTTTACCCTTGGAAATCTTTTAGTTGTAACTTTAAATCAAATCTTTAAATCTTTGGTACCAATGTTGGCCTTTACTCTTGGAAATCTTTTAGTTGTAACTTTAAATCAAATCTTTAAATGTATAGATATATATATATGCACACGCACACACACACATACACACACATATATATGCACACGCACACACACACATACACACACATATATAATTTAATATATGTGGGTGTGGTCAAAATATGTGTTATTAGGCTTCATAAAATTCAATGCTGCTCTACTTTAAACCAATCAAGTATTTAAATTAAAACAAAGAAAATGTAATATTTTCTCAAGTTTTAGGTTGTCAAAATTAAACAAAATATATGTTTCATAATTATTATGTTATTAGTCTTATCAACATTGAAGGCTATTGTAAACATTTACGAAAAGGGCACATGCCATTTCATTAGCGAGAGAAGCATGGTGAAGGATCTCTAGTCATTAGAGGTTAATTAGACCTTGAGTTTGGTTTTGCAGTAAGTCTTCCACAACACCTTCCCTACCAAGTACATTTTTTGCACATCGATAGAGAGCATCGGTTTGCTTTAAACTGTGCTTTTCATTTATCAGTCCCCTTAAAGAGCCTCCCATTTCCCAATGCTTAGTAGTAACATACCACAACAAGCACATGACTTTAGTGGTTAGATATGGTTGGTCTTGTGTGGTTTTTTTTCTTTTAGGTTGTTTCAAATTGAAATATTGTATTGATGGAGATGTTAGAAGGAGATTCAATCTTGGCAAGGCATATCAAAGTTGGATTAGATATCTTTTTTTTGGAGAAATATTACTTACCATTTTAGGTTGTTTCAAATTGAAATATTGTATTGATGGAGATGTTAGAAGGAGATTCAATCTTGGCAAGGCATATCAAAGTTGGATTAGATATCTTTTTTTTGGAGAAATATTACTTACCATTTTATATCACATCAATATTTAAATCTTCATTTTCTTCTATTCAAAATTAATATTCTTTAGCATAAATTAGTTCTATTTATAGCTAATTATATTTAAAATTAGATTTACCTTCTAATAATTTTTATAATAGGGAAGAAGTATCAAAAATAGATTTACCTTCTGATAGGGAAGAAGCATCAAAATGTACACTTCCACTTGTACATGCATAGTTTTATGTGCTACATCAATATAATTTTCAATATAGAGATCCCCTCAATGATTGACCAATCATGGATTATGATGTGGCAAATAGGATTTCCTAGTTCCACACATGTCATTAGCCAATCCATAGATCATCCGACAAATCCATGTGTTGCATAAACTACACACCTCATCCATGCATGGATTTCAATGTTCCGCTTATATCTTAATTTCATGTGTGAATAATTCCATGGATTATGTGGTTGCACACATGGATTTGCAATCATTGCTCTAAAGAAATGGCTATAGGGACATATCTCCTTAAGAGATTTGTAGCTCATGCCTCTAGAGCTGATGTGAAGAAATGACCCTTGGGTGGTCATATCGCTTCGAGAGGTAGGTGGCTCAAGGTATGGAAACATGGCCATGGATCCATTGCATCTTTTGAGGATATGGCACTAGTGTAATATCTTGCTCTAGTGGAATATGGCCATATCTTTTAGAGGTACCTAGCTCAAGCTATGGAGAAATGGTTGTATAGCCGCATAGCCATATCTTTTAAGGATACTAACGACCGTAGTGCTATATCGCCCCTTACTCTAGAGAAATATTGCTTCTAAAAGATAACATGGGCTCAAAGTCTAGGTTATGATGTTAAAGGTAGGTAGATCACACCTTGCTTTAATAAATTTTGGTGTTACAACTTTGCCTCCTCTAGATATAGGGCTAATTTTTTTGGTTGGGCTCTAAAGAAATGGCTATAGGGCCATATCTCCTTAAGAGATTTGTAGCTCATGCCTCTAGATCTGGGTGTGAAGAAATGACCCTTGGGCCATTTCCCTTCTAGAGGTAGGTGGCTCAAGGTATAGAAACATGGCCATGAAGCCATCATATCTTGTAAGGGTATGACACTAGTGTAATATATCCCCTTTCTCTAGTGGATTATGGCCATATCTTTTGGAGGTACGTAGCTCAAGGTATGGAGAAATAGTCGTATAGCCATTTCCCTTCTAGAGGTAGGTGGCTCAAGGTATAGAAACATGGCCATGAAGCCATCATATCTTGTAAGGGTATGACACTAGTGTAATATATCCCCTTTCTCTAGTGGATTATGGCCATATCTTTTGGAGGTACGTAGCTCAAGGTATGGAGAAATAGTCGTATAGCCATTTCTTTTGAGGATACTAATGGCCCTAGTGCTATATCTGCCCTTACTCTCTAGTGAAATATTTCTTCTAAACCATAACATGGGATCTAAGTCTAGGTTAAGATGTTAGAGGTGGGTAGATCCTGGCATGGAGATATGGCCATAGAATCATTAAAGATATGGCCATGTCACCCCTTGCTATAATAAATTTTAGTGTTAGAGCCTTGCCTCATCTAGAGATAGGACAAGATATAGTTAATTAGAGGTGGTTCATAACTCATGTAGAGGTGAGTAGCTCAAGGTAGAGAGATATGGCAATATAGCCATGTTTGTGGCCATGTCACCCCTTACTTTAATAAATTTTGGTGTTAGAGCCTTGTCTCCTCTAGAGATAGGGCAAGATCAATAGTTAATTAGAGGTGGTAGCTCAAGGTGTCTGGGAGATACGGCCATAGAGCAATACCTTCCCATCTACTAGGGGTTAGGGCTTTGCCATATCATGGGGCTTGAATTCTAGCTCTTAGATCTAGAGTTGCATGGCCATGGTAGTGGAGAAATGGCTTTGTGGCCACATCTAGCTTAAACTGTGTCAGCATGGCTCTGAAAAATGGTTGAAGAGCCATCTCCTCAAGAGATTGGTAGCTCATGTCTCTAAAGGAGGGTGTGGAGAAAGTACCCTTGAGCCATATCTCCTCTAGAGGTAGGTGGCTCAAGGTATGGAGATATGGCCATGGAGCCATATCTTTGATGGATTTTACCCTAAAGGTAGGTGATTCAAGGTATGGAGATATGGCCCTAAAGCCATAGGTTTGACGAATATTGCCCTAGAGCAATATCTCAAAATTTCAAAAATGTTCGTCCCAAATTTGAATTTGAAAATTGAAGTCCAAAATCAATACAGGCATGCTTTTGGTACAAATCATTTGGATCCATACCTCTAAGCTATAAACTATTAAAGTACTTATTTGGGAGTGTCAAATGCAAGTTGCCAATATGTGTATTTCTTGTCCTCGCATACACACAATTTTGAGGTACACAAATTACCACTCTGCCACCATAAGTTTTTCATGGACATGTTTTTAAATCTATTTTTTTATATGGGTGTGTGTGTGTGTGTGTGTGTGTTTTGAATCAATCATATTAAAGAAAATGAAGTGCATGTGTGTGGTATGTGTGTTTTTAATTCAATCCAAACTCTTTTTTTTTTCCAAACATACTCTATAAATTTTTAATCCCTATTAAGTGTGTGTGTGTGTGTGTGTGTGTGTGTGTGTGTGAGAGAGAGAGAGAGAGAGAGAGAGAGAGAGAGAGAGAGAGAGAGAGAGAGAGAGAGAGAACTTTTGTGTATTGTTGTGTGCTCCTGCTTGTGATCCATAGAGAAAGTCAAAGCTTATATGTATCTTGCTCCTTATAACCGAGAGAGAGAGAGAGAGAGAGAGAGAGAGAGAGAGAGAGAGAGAGAGAGAGAGAGAGAGAGAGAGAGAGAGAGAGAGAGAGAGAGAGAGAGATATCAAACAAAGATATGGCTAAAGCCATATCTATTTAAATGAAGATATGGCTTAGGTGCCATCTTAAATTACAATTTCAAAGTTATGTCCCTAAATCCATAGAGCCAGGTCTTGGACCTTGATTTGTGGTTCTTTGAGGAAGACGGCCCTAGGAGAACCATAGAGACAATTGAGAGACAATTTGGCCATAGAGCCATATCTTATCAAATGAAGAAATGGTTTAACTGGTGTCTATACTTTGAAGATATGGCCCTAGAGCCATATCTTATCAAAAGAAGACCCATATGGTTACAGAGCCAAATAAAGCTTTGAAGATATGGCCCTAGGACCATATTTTATCAAATGACGATATGACCCCATAGCAATATTTGATCACATGAAGAGATGGTTACAGAGCCACATTCACCCAGTGGCTTGAAGTCTTGTGAGCTAGTTAATCACACAGTCTTTGCAAGCCGAGAAGTCCGAAAGCATGTAGGCCAGGAAGGCCATGAATATGCAAGCCGGTTAGTTGGGAAGTCTACAATTCGAGAATCTTGCAAGTGGGTTAGTTGGGGAGTTAGCAAGCTTGGAATGAGAAGCTGGAAGCCCATAGGCCTGCAAGCTCATAAGCTTGCAAGTCAAAAATCCTACAAACCGGTTAAGTGGGAAGTCTGCAACAAGTATGCAAGCCAGGAAGTCCATAAGCCCAGCCAGGATGGCCTACAAGCCGGTTAAGCCCAAAGTTTGAAAGTCAGGAAGTCCACAAACATGCAAGCCCGATAGAATATCATGCACGCCGATTAATTGGGACGTCTGTAAGCCAGGAAGTTTGAAAGCATGTTAGCTGCAAAGTCTACGAGTATGCAAGCCAAGAAGCTTACAAGCCCATAAGCCCATATGCCCATAAGCCCATAAACTTGCAAGGCGGGAAGCCCGCAAGCTAGCACAAAGTCGGCCAAGCTGGGATTCCGCAAGCATGTAAGCCGGGAAGTCCATGAGTATGCAAGCCAGCTAGTTGGGAAGTCCGCAAACCGAGACACCTACGAGCCAGTTAGTTGGGGAGTCCACAAGCCCGCAAGACCGGAAGTTGGGAAGCATGCAGGCCCGCAAGTGTGTAAGCTTGCAAGTCTACAAGGCGAGAAGCCTGTATACCCATAAGCCTAGTTAGTTGGGAACTCCATAAGCTAGGGAATCCTTTATACCCCTATGCCCCTGAATCTGGGAAATCCATAAGCCCATAAGCCTACAATCCATAACCTTGCAAGCGGGAAGCCTACAAGCTGGTTAAGCCCAAAGTCCGTGAGCCAAGAAGTCTACAAGCGTGCAGGCAGGGAAGTCCATGGGTATGCAAGCCGATTAGTTGGGAAGTCTGTAGTCGATCAGGAATCTTGTATGCCCATAAGCCCAAAATCCAAGAAACCCATAAGCCCATAAGTTCGCAAGTCCATAAACTTGCAAGCCAGAAACTCGCAAGCTAGTTTATCACAAAGTCCGCAAGCTGAGAATGTTAGCCTGGAAGTCCTTGGTGTGAACACCCTTACACGGGCGCTTTTTACCTTGTGCTGGCAAGGGTTTTTTCCCATGTGAACACACTCTTGTGTGTTAGCCACATCAGTCCTAGGGCTAGGGCTATTTGTACTCTTGTACTCCACTCATTTCATATCATTATTATTCAGTACTTTCTAACATCGAGCTTCGTCTCTCTTGCTCTTTGAGCTTCTTTGTTACTGTGTGTGTGCGGGTGTCTATGTGAGTGTGCAGAGTATCTTCTCTCTCATCTAACATTGGTATCAGAGCTTGTGTTTATGGTGGCCTTGGTTCACGGCTTCGGTTTCAGTGCCAACAGCTCCTCACCGTTATTCTCTGTCGTGGTTCATTCATTTTCGCCGCTGCTGTACATCTCTTGGGTAAGCTCTCGCATTTCTAGATCTAGGGTTTCTACCTCATTCTGTACAGTATTGGTGTCGTCAGTCTTTGTCGTCGTACATCCTAGGTATGCCCTCGCATGTGGCACTTTATACAAATCTGGGGTTTTTGCCTCCTTTGTACATTGGTGAGCTTTCCTCAATGCTACCGTACATTCTGGCCAACCCTGCACACTAGCACTACACTCAGCTTTCAAAAGCTTTCGACATTGGATTTTAGTATCCGCCGAGTTTTGCTACTTCTGTTATTGTCTGAGTACCGGCTTTCAATCTTCAGCATTGGACTTCTGTGTTTGTCGATTCTGCTCCATCAGCCATTAAGTTGCTTCCATCAACTTGGCCTGGTCAACAGAGCAGCCTTTGGCTTTCCTCAGTCGCGGCATTTGCACATTCAACATTCAGCTTCAGTTGTACCTGATCCGCCATTCAGCTACATTTGTCGATTTTGCCTTGTCAGCAATTGAACTTACAGCTTTCAGATTTCGACATCAGACTTCCTCGTCTATCAGCTGTATCAGTAGGCTTTGCTCGGTCAGTCGGTCAGCGTTTGGCTTTCCTCATTCGACCATTCTACTTTCGGCATGCATTCCATTTATGACAGAACTAGTTCAAATGCACTTCTACTTTCTAGTACATTACGCAATGGCATTTACAAGCTTGACATGTATGACAGAAGTAGTGATTCTCGTGTTGATGCCATGATTGCTATGGCAAAAGTAGTGATTCTCATGCTGATGCTATGATTGCTTCCATATCATAGGTTATGCGTGATATGAGCTCTGGCGCGCTCGTTTTGGTCACCTTAACTTCCCTTCTCTTCTGCGGTTACAGGGTGAGCTGCCACCTATACAGCTCCCACACAAGCATGTATGCGACAGATGTATATTGGGAAAGATGCATCGTCATTCCTTTCCGAAAGATGGCACTGTGCAAGCTACTTGGCCACTGCAGCTTGTACATAGTGATTTATGTGGCCCTATGAGGGCATTATCTTTTGTAGGACATCTGTACTTTGACTTTCATTGATGATTACATCTGTTTTCGTTGGGTGTATGATCTGAAAGCTAAATCGGATGCTTGTTTTTTCTTTCGCCAGTTTCTCCCTATGGTTGAAAATGCTTAGAGCCATAAGCTCGTGACATTAATATTTGACACATGAGTTTTTAGCTTTTCTACAGTCAGCTGGTATTACTCATCAGTGTACTACTCCTTATACACCCCAGGAGAATGGTATGGCTGAGCGCCGTAATTGTACACTCATGGAAATGGCAAGATGTATGCTTAGAGCAAAGTTTTTCCATCTAGATTTTGGCTTGAAGCGGTCATGTGCACCAATTATGTGTTGAACCGTTGTCCAATTAAAGCATTGAAATCTCTGACAACTTATGAAGCTTAGAAAGGCAAATTTTATGTAGTCACTCATATGCGTGTTTTTAGATGTCTGGCTTACGTGCATGTGTCGGCACAACACATACATAAACTTGAAGCAAAGGCAATGAAAGGTATTTTTGTGGGGTATAGTAGTGAAAGCAAGGGATATAGGCTATATGTTTTGTCCACTCGGAAGCTTATTGTATCCAGAGATGTCATCTTTGATGAGTCTACATCTCAACCTATGCTTTCATGTCGGCTACAACCACATCAATTGATGCCTCAGATGTTTTTGATACATTGCTGCTCTTATTTGGTACAGGTATTGAATTAGGTGAGCCCGCTTTGACTCGGAATCAGCCTTCTGTTGGCTGTTGACATTCAGCAGATTCAACAGTCTGACATTCCCCATGTTGCTCTAGATCCGCTTGATCCGGATGCCTTGGGTGATGTATCACTTGAAGAGGATGCAGCAAACCGTGACTCAGAGAGTTCCCTGCTGACTCCGTGACAGCAAGCTGATTCCACTTATGTCAGGCCGGACACGAGCTGCCACTCGACATGCATCTCATTTTCTTGACATAGCCCTTGTTGCTATCGCATGTAATGAGGAGCCCCTTTCTCATTTTGATGCATTGGAAGATGACAATTGGGTTGTTGCAGCCATGCGTTTGGAGTTAGACTCCATTGAACAAAATGCTACATGGGAGTTATGTGACTTACCTGTCGACAAGCATGCTATCGGCACAAAGTGGGTGTATAAACTGAAGCGGAAGGCTGATGGCTCCATTGATCGTTATAAAGCTCGTTTAGTTGCCAAAGGGTATGCCCAGAGAGAAGGCATTGACTATGATGAGAATTTTGCGCCTACTTCACGTATGACGACCATCCGCACTCTTGTTGCATTAGCTGCACATAAAGGTTGGAATGTACATCAGTTGGATGTCAAAATTGCTTTTCTAAATGGTGATTTGTAGGAAGAGGTTTATGTATCTCAACCTTCTGGCTTTGTTCAAAAACATGCAGAGCATAAGGTATGCAAATTGCATAAAGCACTCTATGGCTTGTAACAGGCTCCACGTGCTTGGTATCAAAAAATTCATGCATACTGGCTCTCTTTTTTGTTTCAAAATAGCCCGATTGAGAGTATTCTCTAGGGGATAATCTCATAATCTTGAACCTTTATGTGGATGATCTGCTCATGACTAGCCGTGATGAGGGGCACATTTCAACTTTCATAGTTGGCTTACAGCATGCATTTTGTGTTTCCGACATGGCGCTTTTGCATTACTATTTAGATATCCAATTTATACGAGTTGAGGGGGGTATCATGTTATCTCAGAGAAGATACATTTAGCAGTTCTTAGAACGGTTCCAAATGATAGATTGCAACCAGGCCTACGCCTAGCGCTCGAGAACTCTTTCGAGCCTTTTGATGTTGCCACTTATCAGCAGGCTGTCGGATTCCTTGTATATCTCTGCAGTACTCGTTCGGATGTTTAGTATGCAGTATCACAATTGAGTAGATTTATGCATTGTCTTGGCACTAGGCATCGGCAAACAAGTAGTCAAATGTGTCTTTTGTTACCTTCAAGGCACTCATGACTTTCATTGTTTTACAGCAATGCGTCTTCTTTGTGCTTGTCCGGCTACATTGACAGTGTGACTAGGTAGGATGTTATGACACTAAGGTGTCCACCAGTTTCCTTCTTGGCAGTTCATGTATTTCATGGCTCAGCAAGAAGCAGCCAGTAGTGGCCACTTCCAGTTGTGAAGCTGAGAACATGGTAGCATTCACAGTTATTGTGAAGTGTGTATGGCTCCGCCATCTATTGGCAGATCTTGGTGTTAGATAGTCGTTTTCTACGACCATTTTCACTGACAGTTAGATCGCATTAGCAGTCGTGCAAAATCCGGTATTTCATGCGCGGACAAATCATTATGTCAGGAAACGGCTCCATGCAAGAGAGATTGCCTTGACTTATGTGCCTACACATGTCAATGTGGCAGATGGATTTGCCAAGTCCCTTTCCAGGGAAAAGTTTGAGGTTTTACGCAAAGCCTTGAATATATTACCTCTACCAGGGTAGTTTGCTACACCTTGTACATGTTGACACCATTCACACCATTCACTTCAGGGGGGTTTGTTAGCCTGGAAGTCCCAGCCCTACACACGGGCACTTTTTACCTTGTGTTGGTAGGGGTTTTTTTCCCGTGTGAACACACTCTTGGTAAGTCCGCAAGTCGAAAAAGCATGTATAAGCCCATAAACTCGAATTCAGAGAAGCCCATAAGCCTAGAATCCAAGAAGCCTATAAGCCCATAAGGCCACAAGGCCATAACCTTGCAAGTCGCGAAGCTCATAGTCTTGCAAGTCGAGAAGGTTGCAAGCCGATTAAGTGTAATGTTTGCAATTCGGGAAGTCCGCAAACATGCAAGTCGGAAGCATTTGAGTCCGGTGTAGAATATCACACATGCTCGCTAATTGGGATGTACACAAGCTGGGAAGTCCACAAGCATGCAAGTTGGGAAGTCTAAGTATGAAATGGCTTACAGGTTTTTGATTTGCGGACGTCCCAATTAACTGGCTTGCATGTTGGATTATATATCATCTCCAGAGGGTCTACTGCATCATTTTTCATGCTTGTACTGGCCATTTATGAGGCCCTACATAAACATATTTATTTAGGCATTTTTCCCAGCTTTTTATGCCTTTCATAGCATTTTTATGCTATTATGGTACTGTCCGCCTGCTATAGCTGGCTGACCAGCTCTCATGAGGGGCATATAAGGGTTTTCCCCCCTTTCCCCTCATTCCATCTCATTATTCTGCATCCACTTGAGGTCATTAGCAGCTGCTTCTGCTTCTTATCATTGTACAGCACCTACGGGCTTCCCTCGTGCTCAGTTTTCAGCAATAAACATAAGTTTCCAGCATTTACAGGTCTTGTATCTGGGCCTACACTTGTGTTTTCTATTTGCTTCACTTTCTTTCATGGTATCAGAGCAAAACGCTAACCTATGAATAGAAGAGAGCTGCGTTTTTTGTTTTGGAGCAGAGGCTTCGACAGTTTGCTGTGTTTTCTGTAGATTTTAGCGTGGAAGGTGTTGTGTTTTCTTCCGAGAGAAAAGGCTTCCTCCATATTGCTGTGTTTTCTTCATCTGACGCTTGGGATTGTTGTATTTCTGAATCGGAATCTTTCCTCTTGGTCCAAGACTGTGGACACACGCTCCTCCCACGTGATAGTGCTGAGCTTGCCACTGGTAATCAAAGACGAGTAGAATGCTGAGTACTGAGAGGGCAAATGCGACAGCAACGTTATGGCCATGTCCTCCGATGATATGTCCTTCCCAGCTTGAAGAACTTCCTGTTGAAGAGCCTGCAGCTTGTTAATGTGCTCCCGCATCGTCGACGACTTTGCAGGACTCATAACCCGCATCTGTACTTCCAAGGAAATCCTCTTCATGGGCGATACCCTGTTATAAAGAGAAGCCAAATGTTGCCATATACCTCTGGCCAGTGTCATATGCTTGATATGATTGATTACCTGCGGTGTGCAGTTGAGGAAGATGAATGAACGAACCCTGGCGTTGACACGATCCCACAACTGTGCTTGTGCCTCTCGGCGCTTACGAATCGACGATAACTCCCCTTCCTCTACCTCCGGCCGTAGAACCCCAACAATGATGAAATCAGCAAGGACGTATGACTCCAGAACAGATTTCAATTGATGGTCCACCGGGAACGTGGGGAGCGTTGGGATCTTCACATGCTTCTCAGCCATCGCTAATAAATCTGCCATTGCGGGGATGTAACTGAAAGGGTGGGTGGGTGGGAACAAAGAAGAACTTACACTTGCAAGTGGCTGTCCAGCAAATCAGCCTGCCGTCCTCTTGCTTCTCCTCTTCCCGAATAGTCCACCAATCAGCAATGTAACAGTCCCCCTCTTGCTCACAACTCCCAAGAAGTATCAAGAGCCTAGGGCTTTGATACCATGTCAGAATATGCAGCAGAGATGATGACCAAATCTGGAAACACTTGAGCAAGAATAGTGCAGAAAAACAACACAAGAGAAGGAGAGAGATAGAGGCGTGTAACTCTGCTCTATATACACAAGAAGATCCCGGAATACAACACAATACAAGACAATGTGGCAAGGGGGCTATGGGGCCATTTTATATGGGCCCTGCACTGCAGTCGGCCTGCTCTAGGACAGCCGACAGGCCTATATCTCCACGACCAGCATATATATACCCAGTCGGCCAGGTATGAACAGTCGGCTTGCATGGAGAAGGTGTCCACGACCTATCACACAGTCGGCCAGCACCAATAGTAGGCAAACAGCTGTAGTAGTCGGCCACCTACTAAGACCTCCTGCCACCATAGGGCTGCCACCCAAGCCACATAAAAATGGGAAAAAATGGGGGAAAAATACGAGTGAGGAGAAATGAGAAAACACCTAAAAGGGCGGGCACACCCACAACAGAGGCCTTGGTAAATAGGTATAGACAGGAGATGACTTCTAACAGTTACTTCATTTCCTCCTCCTTTAGAGGAGGATTCATCGTCCGAAGATCGTCTTTCTCCTATTGTTAGAATCTTTATCCCAGACAGTATTTTCATCTAGCATACCTTTGGTGGATTTTGGAGTTGCTACCTTTGCGGTTTCTCTAATGACTGCTCTATTGGTGGTTGTTTCTAGGCCTTCTCTAGGCATTTTGGTGTCATCGACTCCTACTCACCAGTACCTATAGTGATTTCTCCTTCTTCTTCAGAGGAGTCTATTACAGTACCATTGTTGCAGATACAGAGGAGGTACCATTTTCCTTGGAGCTATCAGTGGTTTCTTTCTTGAGAACAACTTCTTTTGGATTGATCCCGGTGCTGCTTCTACATCACCTGCTTTCGATGTGTCCATTATTGCAACTTGTATCTCTTCCTTTATTTGAGAGGAGGCGGTGTTCTTCTTCGTCCAATGTTTGTTGATCCTTTTCAGTCTTATATGGTTTACAAGACATTGATCAACCAAAGGATCCCTCTGACCGAACTTCGGCTACTTTTGGAGTTCTTACTTTAGCGTGCTGGTATTAGACCGCCCCGTTGGTGCTGAAGAGGAGGTGTTGGATTATATATCATCTCCAGAGGGTCTAATGCATCATTTTTCATGCTTCCCAGCTTTTTATGCCTTTTATAGCATTTTCATGCTATTATGGTGCTGTCGACCTGCTATAGCTGGCCGACCAGCTCTCATGAGGGGTATATAAGGGTTGTCTCCCTTTCCCGTCATTATTCTGCATCCACTTGAGGTTATTAGCAACTGCTTCTGCTTCGTATCATTGTACAACACCTACATGCTTCCCTCGTGCTCAGTTTTTAGCAATAAACACCAGTTTTGAGCATTTACAGGTCTTGTACTTGGGCCTACACTCATATTTTCTATTTGCTTCACTTTCTTTCGTTGCGTACTTAGACTTCTAGGCCTGCATGCTTGTGGGCTTACTGGCTTGCGGACTTTGCACATTAGGCTTTTTTTGGACCCAAAGAGGGCCTCTTGGATTAACTTTTGATTAGGAATGGACTAATAGGAAGAGGGTTGGGTGCACATTTTTGACTTCTTTGACCCTAGGGGGCCTAGGCTTTGGTTTGCTAATGGGGCCTAATTACTACTCTTGTTCCCCTACCTCTTGGGCCGAAACTTAGAGGTCTCCCCACCTAGAATCGCGCAGATTAAAAACCCTAAACATTGAAAATTTTTATTTTTTTTTCCAAAAGTGTGTTTTCCCTCTCAAACTCCCTCCCAACATACTCTAGCTGACATTCACTCTCGCAGGTTGCCAGGTGGAGGTGGTGACATCATACGTGTGCCTAGGGGTTACCTTCTCTGCAGCAGCAGCCACACGCTTCACCATGGGTTCAGCAGCCAGAGCTAGATTGACACGGGGATATGCAACATTGGCTATGCTAGAGAGACAGTGCCACCAGGCGCATTTTCAGGAGCCTCGGACGAAGGGGTGGCTATGCACACCCAGATTCAGTTTTTTAGTTCATTTCTTTTTCATTTTGTAGGTACACCGATTTTGTAGGTACACCGATTTGTTTTAGTTCATTTCTTTTTCATTTTGTAGGTACACCGATTTGTCTCATAGGCCGAGTTCGGTCTTTTGGAAGATGTTCATAAAATCTTTCTTTCTTTCTCTCTCTCTCTCTCTCAAGCTCCCTCCCTCTCCATTGTTGCAGAAACTCTATTCCTCTTTAGTCTACTCTAGGTTCAGGACCTCGGTCCTCACCTAGATAGTGTTATATTACCCCTTGGAGAATCTATCGCAGAGACAATTGCTTTGGTCAAGGAAACTGTGGTTGAGACCGCGGAGCAAGCCCTAGTTCCAGAGGAGGAATTCACAACCTTACAAGACAAGCTAGAGGTTGAAAAGGATATCCTTGCTGCTTGAGTGATAGAGGAGACCAAAGTACCTAAAAAGGATGAGGTTAAGTCCTCGATTGACCGCTCCGCCTCCACTAGCACTTTGGCAAAAGAAGAAATTGAGCAAGAGGTAATAATCGACCTTTTACAACTTAGAAACATTTGTAATTATGTATAAGAAAATATTTTGATTTTTCCTTTGATTGCAGACGGTGGTTGAAATTGACGCATTTGCTGGGAGAGGCGGCGGCAGTAGAGACCAAGCCAAGGTCCATGGACATGATGCTGCGTTGGCGCACTATCTTGGTCGGCTTCCTGTGGTGGATGGCATCACCATTATCCACAGGGACTACACCCCTCAATCTGCCTTCACTCTCTTCTTTTTGAAAGTTTTCTCTAAGGTGCTCTATGTAGCCTCTATAGCGCAGAGCACCAAATGTATAGTTCTGATTAAAAAATTCCTTGCCTTTGATGTTTTTGGTTCTGGATTTAGGAGTAAACTTCTTGCTCGTATAGGTTAGCCAAAAGCATAGACATAGAGGATTCGCAAGAAATAGCCCAATCACTCCTTGAGCACACTCTGCCCAATAACAAGAGAAGGAAGCTCAATATTGTAAGAAAGCTTTTGTAAACATGATGTATCACTTCTTATTATGAATACAATACAGTTTTTGTAAACTTATTTTCGTCAAGTATATCATTGTTTTTTTTAGTTTGTACTATCAATTTTTTTGTAAATGCATTAGAAATGACCTTGGAAACATAGTGGTAGAACAGTGCGAATTTTGAGCCTGTATCGCTACTATAGAGCCCAAATTCGCACTGTTTGGCACAGCTTCCCTAGCCCTTCAGGAGTAAATCTGATGCATTGGATGACAAATAATGTATTTTTACACATGATTAAAGGTGTTTTTATCTTGTAAATTACTATTTTTCATAATCAATGTACTCAACTTCATTCTAAATGCATCAGAAATAATCCTGAGTGGCTGGGGGAGCAATGCCAGAATAGTGCGAATTTTGAGTCTGCACCGTCGCTATAGAGCCTAAATTTGCATTGTTCTGACATAGCTTCCTTAGTCCTTCAGGAGCAATTCTGATGTATTGAATGACAAACAATGTATTTTTACACATGATTAAAGGTGTTTTTATCTTGTAAACTACTGTTTCTCACAATTAGTGTACTCAAATTCATTAGAAATGTATTAGAAATTATCATGAGTGGCTAGGGGAGAAGTGCCAGAACAGTGGAACTTTTGAGCCTGGATCGTCGCTGCAGAGCCTAAATTCGCACTGTTCTGGTATAGCTTCCCCAATCCTCCAAGAGCAATTCTGATGCATTGGATGACAAACAATGTATTTTTACACATCATTAAAGGTGTTTTTATCTTGTAAACTACTGTTTCTCACAATTAGTGTACTCAACTTCATTATAAATGCATCAGAAATGATCCCTAGTGGCTAGGAGAGAAGTGCTAGAACAGTGCGAATTTTTAGCCTACATCGTCATTGCAGAGGTCAAATTCGTACTGTTTTGGCATAGCTTCCTCAGTCCTCCACGAGCATTTCTAATGCCTTGGGTGACAAACTGGCACATGATAGACACTCCATGTTAAACAAACATGATGACACCGAGACATTGTAAGAGAAACTTAAAATTTTAATTATTAGAAGGTTACAAATGAAAGCTAGATAGGCTTGTTACAAAGGGGGCTTTGAAACAAAAGAGTTGCTTCAAAAAGAAGGTTAACATCTAAGATCTCTAGATCGTGTCTCACTCGCCTCGAATATGCCAAGCTAGTTGCATGTCCTTGGCAGAAATGATAATCCTCTGCATGTATTGCAAGGAGATTGGTGTCTTCAAAAAGCCCAACAAGGTAAGCCTCGGAGGCTTCTTGCAATGCTTCAAGGGCAATCCCCTGCACACACGGAACTTTGTTCTATATCGTTGGAGAATCTCCTTCATTGTGCGAGCGAAAGGGGTTCTTCTTATCAGCAACTCAGTGTTCCTCTTATAAAACTTGATTTCTTATAGAGCCCTATGCCCTTGGAGCATCCTTCTCCTTGGAGCTCTCTGTGTTGTGTTGGTGCGTTGACAAGGTTTGGACTTCCTTGGCTTGAAGAGCTTGACCTTTCTACGCTTGCACGCACTTGCAGGAACCCCTCTTGGTCTCTCTCATAGTCTGAATCCTGCTGCTATTGCTGCTGTGGTACCTGTGTATCAAGCTCCTCCCGGGTAGGTAGGGACCCTATCCTGGTAGTAGGGTCTTGCCACCTGTGGTACTGTGCAATGTAGGAATGTTTGCACCAACCCAGTCGAACTGCTCATCATCGGCCTCTCTGTCTTGATCTCTGGGGTGGCTGCATTGTGGGGTCTTTTTCTCTCGCTTGCTCCCACTAGAAGGGCCTGCATGTGTGCATTGGTGTTGTTGTGGGAGGAGGGTTGGACTCTGGTGATCCCATTGGGCGTGTCCTAGAATCCAAGGGGTCACTCTCTTCCATGGTGTTGCGAGTATGTGGTCGCTGGATGCCTTGCACTGTGTTTTGTGAAGGCATGGTAACACGTGCGGTGTTCTTGGTGCGTGCCATATCCATGTACGACTATGCCTATTGTGCTAACGTGGTGATATGCTGGTGTCCTTACGTGGGTGTCTACGTTGATCTTGAGCTCAAGCTCTCTAAAAAAGTGAAATGAAAATGAAGTGAGAGAAGGAACTATTAATAGTTTTTAAGGGCAATAAAACCTAACTAAACTTATTTTCTTAGCCTTATTACATCTAGATTTGTGCTGGTGCGTGCACAACCCAACGCCTCTCTTGTCTCCTCATTTGTGCACGCCAAGCACCATGTCTATGGGGAGCATTGGTCTGCATCCATTCAAGCTGAGCATGACTTTTTGCAGCCTTGCGTGTCTCTTGCGCAAGCTTTGATTGTTGGGCCCGCTCCCTAACCAATACCCTTCCAAAGGTTATGCGATAAAACCAATTGAACATCTCTTGTAGATAGTTTGTACGTGTTCCTCCTGAAGAAGCTCTACCTCCATGTCTTGTATTTTTGAAATAATCCCCTCTTGCTTTATAATGTGATTTCTCCATCCCTTGGGTATTCCACATGTTGAGCGATCCATACTTGTTCATGAAATACACACCATACGCATAAACTATGTGTTGTACACATGACAATAAAATTTAATTTATTTTTTTATTGTACAACTTACCATATAGTGTGTTACTTTACTTTCTCCCCAAGCACCTAGCACACTTTTGGTGAATTCTACGATATGTTGTTGGAATGATGCTCGTTCTTGGGCAGTTGTGCTACTTTGATTCATAATGTGAACCATGTAATTGAAATTTATCCAAAGCTGTTTGTGCATATTTACAAGAGTTGACATTGGACAATCTACATTTGTGGTGATTGCACACAGGTCTCTCCAGAGTCCCTGAGTCTTCTTTGAATTCTCTATGTTTGCTGGCTTCTCCAAAAATCTCCTTGCCTTTTGCTCCAGTCATGGAGACCTTTTGAGCAACCTCGTATGACATACCAAAGGCATGCTTATTTACTTCAGTTTTCACGTTGCCCGCCATGGCAGCCCAGAGAATTCAAAAGATGCTCTAATTTACCAAGGGTTGCAACTTTCCTCTTTTGTGTAGGCATTGTCAATGCATAATCGATATGGCACTTAAGCAATCGATCGAAGATTCTCATGAATGCATGAAGTATGTAAAAGTAAATATTCTTTAGTGAAAAATTAATGATGGGGCTCCAATTTGAATTCCTGTTTGGTTCTCCTAGTATATCAAGAGACATGACACCTTTCACCCATCTTGCATTTGGTTGTTTCTCATCTTCATCATTAGTTGACTTGATTGGATCTACTGCATCTTCTTGTTGCTTCTTCCCTTTCTTGGGACCTTTCGAGACATCCTTCCTAACAAAACTAACCTTCTGTATACCTTTTTCATTTGTCTTTTTCTACTTAGGAATATCAATTTGAGCATTGCAGTATGGACAAGGCCATCTTGATGTCACGCCTTGAGCACAACCCATCATGCATTTAATTGTCTTCAAATCTCTCCCAAGATGTCAATCCACCTTGAACTTTCGTATGTTTTCTACATCTAAAAGTTGACCATCAATTTGCTTTTTGATTACATCTGTTATCCAGGGAGTCCTTTCAAACATCCATGTTAAAATCTCATGTGTCTCCTTTGGTACTTCGAATGCACCAAGCCACCAGACCTTTTTCTCAGATTGCATACTAAAACTTGGTTTGGTAGTCTTTTCCCATGTACATATCATGGCCTCATTCATGAGCGTAATGCTCATAGATTTCAGCTTCCGACCTTTCACAAATTGACACTTATCTAGCTTGAGCACAAATGAAAGTGTGCTCCCCAAAACTGCAAATAAACGGTAATTTACAATATTCAAAACAAAATAATCGTCTTCATTTTCTACTGAAAAACATGAATAGTAGCAATTGTAAGTTCTCACCTTCTGGTGAAAGACCATAGAACTTCACCATAGCTTGTTGTAGTCTCTCAATATGAACAAAGATGTTATTGTAAACATCATAGTGAAATTCTGTACTTGTTTTTTTGATTTTCTTTCTACTCGATCTTGTGTCTAATGTTAGTGCATCCTCAACAACGTGATAAAACTGTCCTATAGCTCGTTGCACATCATCATTATTGATACGCTTGACATTATGAATCACCTTGAGTGTAAGAAATAAAGTGCCAATGATTCCTTGTCTTAGAAATGCATCTTTTAAAACCTGACGGATTGCTTGGTACCCTTTCATGTTGATTCTAGCCGCATCACAAGCATGTTGAATTAATGAAGAATCGATGGAGGTGGTAATCTCACTCACCACACAGCTTAGCGTATTTTAGGACGATGAGGGTCAGTAATAATTGAGAGAATATCCTTGGTATTTATAATGGCTTTGATCAAATCCTTCCATCTCTCTTCGTTAGAACCACACAACTCTTGTAGAAAATTCTTAGCAGAACACAAATCATGACTATTTCGTTTAAATCATTGAGTGCATAATGAAAGTTTATGTTACTTACTTTGTTGTACGAATCCTTTTCTTCCGTGCTTCATCTTTAAACGCAAGAGATTCTATACCAGCCAATGTCTTTTTGTGTTCACGAGTACCATTTGGCGTTGCTTTGAGTCATTTGATAAGTTCCTCTAGCCTTTGAATCTTTGCATCCTTCTCCACATTCTCTGCGAGGATTTCTTTTATTTTATCTGATGATGTTTTAAGTCCTTCAGCAGAGGAAGAAGCTAAAGTAGAGAGATCCTCAGAGAGAGAGAGAGAGAGAGAGAGAGAGAGAGAGAGTGAGTGAGAGAGACTGTTAAAACTTTGCTGTTGGAGATTTGTTGTTGGAGGTTTAATACAAATCCGTTTTTCTAAGTAGAAAATGATATTTTTGATATACAAATATACTAACACGGAGTTTTTCATTAATAAATTACATTTATGAGAAAAATTAAAAAATAATAATTTTTGGGGTCCTCATAATTTCGAGATCTCATAGATGTTGTGGTTTCTTGACAGTTAGTTATGTTTATGGAGTTGTTGGGACTTGACAGTTAGTTATGGATGTATTGGCTCTTGATAGGCTTCTAACGTGACTCTTGAATTACAAGCTTTTTGGAGGGAAAATTTTATTTTCATCATACATATTGGTTGGGTGGTGTTTTTTCCACCTCAAAATGTTAAAAAATAAAAAAAAATAAAAATTTTACTTTTTGGGACCCACCTAAACACGAGAATGTTTTGCTGATGTGGAAGGGAGATATGGTGGAGGTTAATGAGAAAGGAGATTTCAAACTAACAAGAGAGAGTATGAGAATATTCTCTTTAAAAAGTGAAACTAGGGGGTATGGTTGATGTGGCAAGATAAAAAATAGGGGTCATCATAGTCTTTGTCTCCCTTAAGCTCAGCTTTTTAAGCTCTAATCTCTTAAAATTAGAAATCCTTGGGAGGTCCTTTTCGGGTCCAAAAAATTCCTAATGACTTAATCGACTTACAGGCTTCCCGACTTACAAGATTATGGGCTTGTAGCCTTATGGGCTAATGGGTTTCTAAGATCTTGAGCTTGTTGGCTCATGGACTTATGGACCAATGGGTTTCAGTGATTCCTAGAACCATTAGCCCACACGCCCATAGCCTTGCGAGCTTGGAAGTCCACAAGCTTGCAAGTCGAGAATGCTGTAAGCTAGTTAGTTGCAAAGTTTGCAAGCATGCAAGCCGGTTACTTGGGAAGTCTTCAAGCCGGGAAGCTTGTGTGTCCATAACCTTGGAAGCATGCAAAAGCCAAGAAGTATATGAGTATTCAAGCCAGGAAGTCCATAGGCCCACAAGCCCATAATCTTGCAAGCCAGGAAGCCCATAATCTTGCAAGTCGAAAAAACCCACAAGCCGGTTAAGCGCAAAGTCTGCACGCCAGGAAGTCCGCAAACATGCAAGCCAGAAGCATTCAAGCCTAGTAGAATATCATGCACGCCAGTTGGCTTGTGGGCCTATGGATGGGTTTCCTAGATTCTAGGCTTATGAACATACAAGGTTACCGGCATGTGGACTTTCCAACTAATCGAACTTATGGGCAAACAGGCTTCCCCGAAAGTCGAGAAGCTCAAAAGCCCACAAGCCTGTAATCTTGCAAGTCGAAAATCCCGCAAGCCAGTTAATTGGGAAGTCTACAAGCCGGGAAGTGTAACGCGTACTTAGCTTATCTTCAAGAAAAACTCTTGCAGTTGGGAGCGTCCCGAACCCCACCCGGATAAGCAGTTGAATACGATCTTGTTCCGTCGGAAAAGGCTATTCTCGTTACTTCCACTCTTTTTTCCAAGACCAAAGAGCAACACCGAAAGCATTTAGCTAAGGTATTCCAGGAGTTGCAGGAGCACAAGTTGTTCATCAATGGAAAAAGAGTGAGTTTTTTTAAATGATAATCTAAGTACCCGTGCCACATCAGCATTTAGCTAAGGTATTCTAGGAGTTGCGGGAGCACAAGTTGTTCATCAATGGAAAAAAGAGTGAGTTTTTCTTGAAGATAAGTCAAGTATCTGTGCCACAACCCTTACAAAGGCGTGTTTCAAGAAGCACATATGTCTACAAATCTAGAATCCGGGAAACTCATTAGCTTATAAGCCCACAAGCCCATAATCCTGCTAGCCCACAAGCATGCAAGGTGGGTTGCTGAGAAGCCCACAAGTCCACAAGCTTGCAATTTGAGAGTCCAGGGTCCTACAGGTCGTGAAGTGTGTATGCTCATGAGCCTACTTAGTTGGGAAGCCCGCAAGCCTAATTAGTTGGATGTGAAATGTATAACTTACATAGTAATCACATTCTAGTGGCATCTCCATTTCGTCGCGAGAGGAACTGTTGTTCCCTTGCTCTCCATCCTCTTCAGAGTCTTTGACTAATACTCTAGTTTATAAAGGATAGAATTTTTGGGTTTCATTTCTTCTGATTTCTCTTTCTTGGATTCTCATATCTACGTTTCTCAAATGCAATTAAATAACAATCTTACGGAGTCATCTTTGAAGGTGGTGGTGGTTGCTCAATTTCACCATGAAATTTATGCACTGGGTTATTCATAGGTAAAAACTTCTTATAGATGGGTATACACACTTTTTTAAGTTTGTAATCCACTTAGAATCAAGTTTGTCTCCACATGTAGGACATGCTCTATGCCTTTTTATAGTAAGAAATGCCATCATGATTATTTGGCAAGTGATCAATGATCAAGAAGTGATGAAATAGGGTGGATATAATGCAAATAATTCAAATACAAGGTGCATTTTGTACTTGAACATAGCCAAGATAGTCATGAATTGTCTACACCTATATGCCATGTAAAGTGAAATTATCATGCTCATCGGGTCTAGACCGATCATAAATATGATTGCCCTTGCAAAGCTCTTGAAACTTCTCAATAAGTGGTGCCAAGTAAACGTTGATGTTCGTTACTTGGCGTTTTCCTAACACATTAATGTAATTAATAGTAAATCCTTATTTAGACAATTCAATTTACACTCTTTCAACATTATTCATTATTCATTGTGTAAAGTAGAAAGAAAAAGATCAAGGTTCATCACACCAGAAATCAACAAGCTCAAAATCAAATGTTCCTTTTTATTGATTAAAAAAAGTGGAATATTATAGTTGACTTGTACTACGTTCTTTGAGAATAATCTTGTTGATAGGAATGTGCAAAATGATACCCAATCTTCATATTTATTATTTTACAATAAGTCCTAACTTAGAAAACATACATACTCTAATAGTGCGATCACAAAGTTATTACTCCATTGATGTTGAGCTTGTAGGTTTAAAATGAGCAAGCTTGCTACTAAAAGCCTTGATAGTTTTGCATTCTCAAAAATTCGATTTGAGGCTTCTTCCATCAAATGATCGTGTCTATGTTGAGTGGCTTCCCTTTCTTTTTGTAAAATTGGTTCATTTAGGTTATATGTTTTCATGGTCATCAAAGATATCGCATAGTAAGTGTCCCCTCATTATCGTAGATTTTCCAATTGAGCAAGGTCTTTTTCTCTTATGAGATTGACATAATTTTACGAAGGGGGAGACATGTTTTTGGAATCCACATTATCCAATACCTACACATAAAATAAACAAAGGATTTGATGATTCATTCAAGGAGATTATCAAGAATCAAATGATACACTTAATCACCCACAATAATAAAGTGCTAAACACAATGATAATGATAGTAATCCAACAATTAATACAATGATTAAGCATATGCACGTATCTTTGTATGCGTAACTTACATTTGTATACAAAGGATTTAGGCTAGACACTTACTTGGGCTAATAAATTTCAATTCTAGTTCATACAATAAAATGTATAGACAAAATACAAAGAGGCACTCATGAGGAAACAATAGTATATAAAAACAAAATGGTATACAATCATTTAGTCCTAGAGTGTGGTTGGACCACAAATCTTATAGGGGTGACGTTGTGTCCCTTGAGAATGTGAATGCCATGAGCAAGGTATGGATAGACACATCAGAGTCACTATCTTGCGTTTTCAATGGAAAATTAATAAATGAAATCTCTCTCTCTCTCTCTCTCTCTCTCTATATATATATATATATAAAATTTATTTTTTTAATGTTATATATTTTAAAGTACGTATATTTATTAATATGTTGTAATGTAAACCATATATCTTTTTGTAACTAATTAAAGAGAAGTGCAAGAGTAAAAAAAGGCTACATGTCCATTATTAGTTTGTAGTGTCTCATGGGTGTACTTCAAGGAGAGGAAGACAAAATGCACACATCAACAAAGGGCGACATATGAGTGGATAAGGAGATGAATTATTGGCTCCACCTCGAAAAGGGAGAAAAGTGCGGATTTATAGCAAGATTTGTAAGTTAATCGATCTCTGTATTTATAATTATCGTGTGTATATCCTCATTTATATTAATTAACTTGTGTTGTTTGAAAAAAATGCAAACCAAAGATTGTGCCCTTTCTCCCACAATTGATGATCTTAGAGATGGGTTTAATCACATGAATAATCATGGGTGAAGGAGTAGCATTGAGTCGAGTCACTACAGTTGAGGTAGATACATATTCTTTTCAAATGCACTTCTTATATATTAAATTTTCATTGAATCTATGTATGTTTGTATCATCAAAGCAATATATATTATGTATTAATACATGTTAATTATGTTAAACCATTGTAAGGAGGTTGGTGTAGAGGTGTCTCTGTCACATTCTATGAGTGGTGAGGGTGACAACAAGGATGTTACATCACATGATATATATTTATATTAGGATACTTACACTAGGATTTTAATAGCTTATAGATAGCTAGTTTTTGGTCACTTTGCCACTTTTTGCATTGATATAACAATGAATATTTGTTCGAATTTTTCCATACTTGATGATATTTTATCTTGGAGTGATCCAATTATGGGTATTTATACATGCATTATTTTTTATCTTAAGACTTGTCGTGGATGTCACAGTATACTATTTCACCATATATATATGCTCGTGTATATTGTTACTTGTTTTTAATCGCTCTGTCTTTTTAATGTGTATATTTATTCATTATTGTATGAGATATATATGTTCATTCATTATTACATAAGATGATTAACTAAAAAGCAAAGAAAAATTATTGGTTAAATAATAATTAAAAAGAGGTGAACAAGAAGATGTATCCCCATGTGAATGAAGTTCAAGATAATCTAAAAATAAGTGATACAATTAGCAGATCAAGATATTGCCAAAGAGACTCTGTGTGTGTGTGTGTGTGTGTGTGTGTGTGTGTGTGTGTGTGTGTGTGTGTGTGTGTGTGTGTGTGTGTGTGTGTGAGAGAGAGAGAGAGAGAGAGAGAGAGAGAGAGAGAGAGTCGTGTGTACATATTTGTATTAGAAAAGATTGCATGTGAGTTCTTGTCAAATAATATGATCGAATCCAATGTGACTTTTAAAGTCACAAATTGTGGCTTTCACTTTACATGCTGCAAAGTGTGACGTTTAAAGTCACTTCAAACGAATAATCTTTAAAATTCAAGATCAAGTAGCATCACTAATGTGACGTTATGTGTGGCAGAGTGTCGTTTTGCAAGGGGTTCTATACTATGTCATTGGTAGTGTCACATAAATGTGCCTCCTCCTAGATGACATTATTTGTAATGTTTTAGGGGAGCTACTCTTGTTGTGTTTTCTAGGATCATCATTCAAATCTTGTGTACAAATTATTTTCTTGACTAAAATCTACGTGTTATTGGTATGATCATATTTAATATAACTAAGTAATCTCCTAATAAGATAATGTGATGCAAAGTTAGAGGTTTCACTTTGATTACTTCTTGGTATCAAAAACACAATTTCATGAAACCTTAGAGCCTTCTCACCTCTCTTTCTCTCCCTAAGTTAAAGATATAAACATCAAATGTGAAGTCATAGTTCATGGAAGGAAAGATGAAAGGCTTGGGAGAAGCAAGGATTTCTATTAATCTCGCTACTTCAAATAAGAGAGGGATCCTTTATTGGAAGTAAATATTCCGATACAAGAGAGATTGCATGAACCGACACGTATGTGGAGTGTTGGTATAGTTTATCTATGCGAGCTGGGTGATTGGAATAGAACATTTTAAAGTAAAAACAAGGTAATAGGGACTCATATGGATAAGATGCATGGTGTTTGCGATAAATGATACATTTGTATGTATGTGTGAAACTTGTACTTCAATCACATAAATGATACAATTTATAGATCAAGGGATTACCAAAGAGGGTGTGTGTGTGTGTGTTTGAGTGAGTGAGAGAGAGAGAGAGAGAGAGAGAGAGAGAGAGAGTTGTGTGTGCATATTTGTATTAATGTGAGTTCTTGTCAAATAATATGATCGAATCTAATGTGATTTTTAAAGTCACAAATTGTGACTTTCACAATTTGTGACTTCATACGTCACAAAGTGTGATTTTTAAAGTCACTCCAACCGGATAACTTTTAAAATTCAAGATTACGTAGCATCACTAATATGACGTTATGTGTGATAGAGTGAGGTTTTGGGTTCTATACGGTGGAAATGTGTCTCCTAGATGACATTATTTGTAATGTTTTAGGAGAGCTACTCTTGTGTTTTCTAGGATCATCATTCAAATCTTGTATACAAATTATTTTCTTGACTAAAATCCAAGTGTTATTGGTATAATCATACTTAATACAACTAAGTAATCTCTTAATGATAATGTAATGTGAAGTTAGAGATTTCACTTTGGTCACTTCTTGGTATCAAAAACACACTTTGATAAAACCTTAGAGCCTCCTCACCTTTCTTTCTCTCCAGATATAGACATCAAATGTGAAGTCATAGTTCATAGAAGGAAAGATGAAAGGCTTGGGAGAAGCAAGGATTTCTACTAATCTCGCTATTCCAAATAAGAGGGTGATTCTTTGTTGGAAGAAAATATTCTGATTCAAGAGAGATTATATGAACAAACACGTATGGGGAGTGTTGGTATAATTCATCTGTGCGAGGTGGGTGATTAGAACGAAACATTTTAAAGTAAAAACAAGGTAATAGAGACTCACATATGGATAAGATGCATGGTGTTTGTGATAAGTGATACAATTTATATGTATTGTGTGAAACTTGCACTCCAATTGCATAAGTGATACAATTTGTAGATCAAGAGATTGCGAGAGAGAGAGACAGAGAGAGAGAAAGAGAGAGAGAGAGAGAGAGAGAGAGAGAGAGAGAGAGAGAGAGAGAGAGAGAGAGAGTTGTGTGTGCATATTTGTATTAGAAAAGATTGCATGCGAGTTCTTGTTAAATAATATGATCGAATCCAATGTGACTTTTAAAATCACAAATTGTGACTTCATACGTTGTGAGGGAAATCTTGAGCCCACTCAAAGCATGATGTATACGTAAATGCAATATACATATGATAGTATGAGATGAATCCAAGGTGGCAAAAATGGCATGGCCAAGTAGAATGGCGCAGGTGCGTGAAACCAAAAAAGAATGTGCACGAGTGATTGAAAGAACAGGGCTATGCAACCTTCTGGAAGAACAAAGGACAGCGACAGGGTTTAAGAGGGGAAAAGGAAGAGTTTTTTTATATAGTGAAGAGCGGTGGCGAGAGAGACCACCAAAGAGATTGTAGTGTCTACAAGACAGTTTTGTTTGGTCGAAGCTTGCAGGCTAGAGAACCTACAGATTTTTGAAGGTTGAAGATCACGGAGAACAGTGCAATGTGAGTGGAATTGTTTGGGTCAAAGCAGAGAACACCATATTAGTGAATTTGGGAATTTCCCAATTCTCATTTTTGAATACTTAAAAAAGGGGACATGGATAACATGTTTGTAAGTTTCTCAAAACCCTATCATATGACCTATCATTGGAAAGCGCTTGAAAAATGGAATCTAAAGAGCTATAAAGCGCTCATTTTGGATTAGTGGTGTTCAAGTTATGGTTAATCCAAACTTTTGACCACGTGTCCCAAACTTGTGGGAAATTTCCATATTCCCCAATATGGTGTTAGAGGGAGTGTTGGAGACCAGAGTCAGCTAGGAGGTGTGTCCCCTAGGATCTCTGTGCAACTTCTCTGCTAGATACTTGGCTCAATGCAATTCTTGTTCAACTGCTATTGATTGTTAGCGATTTATATGTGTGAAAGAAAGACCTACTGTTTTCGGGCAGAGAGATTTGAAGTTGTGGATGAAGATGTTGTTGTGAAGAGTTCTTGCTGAGGTCCATCAATGGAATGCCCCTGAAAGTTTTCTGTGTTTTCTTCTTTTTCCTTTGAGCCCCAAGTCCCAGGGATGTTGAGACTGTCTCATTTTGTTTCAATGAAGAATAGAGCGTGTGGAGTCTGAATTCTATATTAATTAATGAGATTTTGTGCCATGGTGCCCTACTTGTGTTGTTTTGATTGGGATTATGGGAGAGGAATGTGATAGTAAGTCTATAAGCTACTGTGTCAGAATTGAATCAGTCACCTTCATTTGAGAGGTTACAGAATCAGACTGAGTCAGTTAGACATCAGATCTTATCACCTGTGTTGTAGAAGATGAGAACTAGTCTTTTTGGGATGAGATGAATCTATTTAGGGTTTGGTCTGATAATCAGAGAACTGTTAGCAAGTCAACAATTAGCTTTGAGTACGCGTCTCAGGTCAGCTAGTCATGCTATTAGATGTGAGTTTGTTGTGTTGGGTCTTGGTGAGTTCTGAGGTGTTTGAGAGTATAGTGGTGTCAGAGGACACTAGGGTGCAGAGTTCTGAGTCAGTAGTCAGCTGTCCAGTCATCAGCTGTTAGCAATCAATTCAGTCAAACTAGTCAGTTGTAAGTTGTGAACAGCAAAAAGTCTTTGATACCATATCTCTATGAAATGAGAACAATTTAAGGCTTGGGAGAATCGGCGGATCAGTAGTAAGAGAGATTTTTTGATTCAATTAAGGTAGCAAAGTCGGTTGGGTTTGTCTTAGTTAGCTGAAATAGTATCCGTCAAGACTAGTCAGATTGGTGTCAGTAGAGCAGAAGGTCCGCATAGCACAAGGGAGATGTTTAGCGTGGTTCTGGGGTTGAGAGATTGAGGTTAGCTCGACTTGAGGACAATAAGAGAGCTGGGAGGACTCATATCGCATCGGATCCTGTGTCATTTTTTCGAATCAATTTACAGACAGCTAGGTCGTCAGACTAGTGTTAGCAGGGAGTCAGTAAAGGAGAGCTGACAGGTTTAGTGAAGTTCCAAGGCAAGTATTTGAGATTTTCTGACGTTGGAAGACATTCTAGGAGTCAAGCAGACATGTTTTTGACTGGGATCGGTCAGAATTTGATCAGTTCTGTGTCAGTTGGGAGGGATTCACGTTAGCTACTTGTGTGAGGAAGTCAACTGAGGCATTTAGGCTGAAGATTGAAGGTGTTGGGAGTTAGATCTGGCCTAAGAGAATAATTGAAGGTATCAGCCGAGATGGATTGAAGGGTGTAGAGGTGTCCGTTTGTGTCAGCTCGAGGTCAGAGAATTGGTTCCAAGCTGATTGGTGTTTTTTGAGCTCGGATCCTAGTGTCCCCTAGTTCTGATTCTTATAAATTTTGTTCTTGTGTGCCTGTTGGTGGTGTAGTAGAGGCCATCATCCCAGCCACCACACATCACAAAGTGTGACATTTAAAGTCACTCCAAACAGATAACTTTTAAAATTAAAGATTGAGTGGTCACTAATATGACGTTATGTGCTGCAGAGTGATGTTTTGCGAGGGGTTCTATACGATGTCGCTAGTAGCGTCATGAAAATGTCTTCTAGGATGACATTATTTGTAATGTTTGAGGGGACCTACTCTTGTTGTGTTTTCTAGGATCATCATTCAAATCTTGTGTATAAATTATTTTTCTTGACTAAAATCCAAGTGTTGTTGGTATGAGCATACTTAATACAAATAAGTTATCTCCTGATAAGATAACGTGATGCAAAGTTAGAGGTTTCACTTTGGTCACTTCTTGGTACCAAAAACACACTTTCATGAAACCTTAGAGCCTCCTAACTTCTCTTTCTCTTTTTAAGTTAAAGATATAAACATCAAATGTGAAGTCATAGTTCATTGAAAGAAAGATGAAAGGCTTGAAAGAAGCAAAGATTTCTACTAATCTTTCCACTCCAAATAACAGGGCGATCCTTTGTTGGAAGAAAATATTTTTACTCTAGAGAGATTACATGAACAGACACGTATGGGGAGTGTTAGTATAGTTCATCCGTGCGAGTTGGGCGATTGAGATGAAACATTTCAAAGTAAAAACAAGGTAATAGGGACTCACATATGGATAAGATGCATGGTGCTTGCAATTTTATGATAAAATTACGAGAAAATTATTGTCATTAAGAAAAATAATAGCAAAAAAATATAAAAAAACACAGGATGATAATATATTATGAATATGGTTACACTAAAATTAAACTATATAGTTGTGTAGAGCTTGACGAGAGATTTGGGCATATATAAAAACTTTTCAAAATGGATAATCAAGCAAAAAGTTATGAGCATTGTATTACAAGGGATATAGAGTGGTCAAAAACTACAAAAAAATAGAGATAAACAAAGCATAACTTTTCTTTATACATATGGTTGTACTAAAAATTAATTACATAGGTGCGTAGAGCTTGACGAGAGCTTCATGCTTATAAAAACTGTCGAAACCGACAACTAAACGAAAGCTTATGAGCATTTTATTGCAAAGGGTATAAAACTATCAAAAAATGCCTAAAAGCTATCATTTTTTGAAGAATTTATGGCCATTAATAAGACTTGGGATTGAAAACTTAATGACATGAATGGAACGGGAAAGAGAATTAAAAGAGCTTCTTGGCTACATAAATAGTTTAAGAAAAAAATACTCAAGCAAAGAGTAATTACCTATTGAAAGTAAGGGGTTGAATTGCCAAAATGGCACTTTTCTCTCTTTGCATGAGACCTCAGTTTTGAGAATGCCTCTTGCCCTTCATCTCGTTGATGATTCAAACTAAAGGGCAAGGGTTAACATTGCTCAGTAAACAACCAAAGGTTTATCCATGATTCCCAAAGTCTTTCCGCATGCTTACGACGACGACCACTAAAACCATTGGTGGCAATAAGGCAAGGGCTACCTTGAGAGATCATAGAACCACTAAGATAATAACTCCTTATCCCCCTTACTTTTAATTCTCAAAAGGTTCAAGATTTGGTAATGCATAAGGAGCTTATGTTAAATGAGAATCCATTGCATGCAAAGAGAGTTCTTAAATAAGAGATATAAGAGAGTGGTAATAATGACCCAAGTATACTCTATTGTGGAGGTTTTTCTCATTGATTTGAAGGGGACAAGAGGGATCATTTTATAAATGGAGAGTCACCCTCTCTCACTTTGTTACAAATTACAAAATTAAAAATCTTCATCTCTCTGTGACATAAGGCTGGATGTCACTATCAATTGTACTTTTTGGAAACTTTTGACATGTGCCTCATTGAATTATTTAATCAAAGAACCCTTGACTTGGGGAATAAGATCTAACCCCACTTTGATTCCACATAAAGGTCCTTGATGTACATTGTTAAAAGTCTCCTTAGTCCATAAGACTTCTAGAAGGATTCTTCTCTATTATGCATCGTTCCACACTTCTCCACATGCCATCCACAAACTTGGCATGTGTTGATCATCTTAATTTAATAGAGTTACCAAGACATGTAGGCATAAGGGTCATTTTTATTTCCATATCACTAGACTAAACAACCATACCAAAGTATTTATAGAGTATATTTGTGGTATGTACAATGTGCACATAAAATAAAACCTTAGAAAACACAAAATATTTGTCAGGTAGCTTGGATGGTCTATTGAGAAGACTAAGTTTCTTATAAGAGGATATATATGCTCTTGTAAGAAACTTACTCTTCTCAAAAGATCATCCAAGCTAGCTTGATATATACACTAGCTTGAATGATCTATTGATAAGACTAAGTTTCTTACAAGAGGATATATATACTCTTGTAAGGACTAGCTTGGATGATCTATTGAGAAGAGTATATATATTCTCTTATAAGAAACTTAGTCTTCTCACAATAGACCATCCAAGCTAGTGAAACACTCACATTGAACTAATTTTAGAGCTATCATATATATATATGTGTGTGTGTGTGTGTGTGTGTGTATGTATGTATGTATGTATGTATGTATTCTAGAACAGAGTATTAACGGGGTCACCTATCATCATATGCACTAGCTTGGATGATCTATTGTGAAGACTAAGTTTCTTACAAGAGTATATATATGCTCTTGTAAGAAACCTAGTCTTCTCAATAGATCATCCAAGCTAGTGTAACACTCACATTGAACTAATTTTAGAGCTATCATATCTATATTTTTGAACAAAGTATGGATGGGTGTTATGGGCTACCACACCTCCAAGAGGGAACTCAATGCATGCACCTAAAGGATGAGCAATAAATCACAACTGTCATAGGGCACTTACCAATGCTTCGAACTTGAGTCCCTTCTTGAGGCCTCCAAGCTCACTTGCTAAGCTCCAAGCTCCACCTCTACACTGTCACCGTAGAGTCGCTCGCACCGTCGCATAAGGTAATCACTCTCTCTCACTCTCCCACACAAGCATGAATCATATAAGCATAGAAGAGGAACAATGCTAGAATGTTCTCTCTCTCTCTCAATCTCTCTCAAGACACAAGGAAGAGCTCTCTATAGCACAAAGGAGATTGTGTTTTTTCAGTATGATAAAATGCATATACATTTGGCCCTTATTCACACTTGGGTGCCCAAAACTTACTTAACTAGGCCTTGGGTGGCCAATATCTCATAATGTACAACCTATATAGTGCTGTTTTATGACACTTATTAGTGTCCTCAATTGGAGGATCATTTTTGTTAATCCAAAATGGGATTAACATCCCCCCTTCCTAATGTAGGTTATGTTCGCAGAACCTGTTACCAAGGTCTAAAGACTTAGTCATCGAACTCATGTCGGTAGAAATTTCTTATGGGCTGGAGCTTTCTGAGTGTGTCGGAATGCTGAGTGGGATTGCCAAAATCCTGTATCCACCATGTTTTCGAATGTTGCATGCATGTAGCTCGAAAGACATCTCAGTCGGTGTGGTAAGTAGAGCATCATGTCCCTCTCGGATGGTCCTTGGTTCATGTCGAACTTCAATTGTTCAGCTTTATAGCCATTGTAGGGCTCCTTGGGTTGATCCATCAGCACCATCAATCATGAATGTAATGATCCTTATTTCCATCACCTTATTTCCAGCAGATCAGCTAACTGGGGGTTTGCCAACTTTGTGTGCTTTGCCACATTCGCCCATAATGTGCCCTCTCTAGCCAAAGGAATTTATTCTTCTAAATCAGGGCGTGGATCTCGGAGAGAGGGTATGGCACATTGTGCTGTTTTGTTGGGTTGATCTCAGAGTAAGCTTTTGGCATGATTCGTCTAGTTGGCTCAAATGGAATGATCTGCATGTGGACCTTGAACATTAATTTTGGCTTCAAAAGAGGGTTGCCAACATGAATGAGACCCTCGTACTCTATCTGCACTTGACAAAGATTCCAAAATGTTGTCATCAGTGAATGCCTCAATATTATCCTATGGAATAGGATTTCGTACCTCTTGAGAGTGCTGTTGTGGAGACGGGGAAGGTGCTAGTATCTCCACAGAGGCGAGAGGGTTAGTGGAAAAATCTATTTCTAGAGGATTGAAGGTTGAGAAAATGCAGTCAGCTTGAGATGTGTTAGTAGGTGACGTGTTAGGATAGGGGTTAAGTAGCTTACTAGCGACATTAGAATAGACATGGTAAGTTGATTTTGAAGATGAGGAAGAGGATTCTTCTTGACCTTGACCTGTGCTAGGGGGTGGGTGGCTAGGCTTGTGAGACTTAATAAATTCTTGTAAGTCTAGAATCTCTTCAGAATTGATAGTGGGATATTCAATGCGAGTAGCATCAAAATTGTATTGTACATTTGTTAACATGGCTTCTAAGTGCTTGTAGATATTAGAGTATAGTGTTAGAATGCTAAAGGATGATATAAAGTTGACTCACATAAGTTTAGATGTTGGTGAGTATTATATACTTCAAGCCAGCCATGACTTATAATCCATTGGTAACTATGTGCTACTACCTCATAGTTGGCCAGTGTCTTAGGAATGTCATCTAGGGAAAACAGGTCTAATTTTTTTAATTCAGAATTTTTGAATTTTGGAGGACCCAACACCAACTACGAAGGTTTAGCACTATAGGATGTAAAGGGTAGAAGAAGATGTCTTGTGGATTAGTTAATACTAAGTCTCCCACAAAACTCCTATTATTATGGTAGGGTCAGCATCTCTTTCAGTATTTTGTTTAATTAGGGTTAGTTCTCCTAGGCCTATATCTTCAGATAGATTTATGTCATACTGAAGTAAAGAGAGTGTTAGTATAGACAAAAACAAGGTGAGAATTTGAGAAGGGGCCCAAGGAGTTACTGGCAGTTAACCCAACTCGGAGGCACGCTCAAGGAGGAGGCGGAGATCATCGGTAGGCTCTAGCCCCGCTGACTTCTATCTTGGATTGCCAACCGACACTCTAACTCTTGTAAGTGGGAGTCAGTGTTGCTAAGGAGGTTTGAAATTACTGTTTCCCGAACCATCCTTTGCAGCATCTAACTCCTCAAATCTTCTGGTTGCGTCCTCTTGGGGCACGCCTGGCCGTTGCTTCTCTTTCTTGAGCTTCGGTGATTTGTTGGAGTCTTTGGGCAACCAGCCTCTGAATGTCGTAGTTGTTGTGTAAGCGTTGTTGTGTAAGCTGTGCCATTGCCTCTTGGTGTGTCAACTCTTTCCTTTGTACTTCGACCTGGCTTGCACTTATTGTGTCGTTAAGTGTTCTAATCTTTTCTACATGGGCCTTGTTTGTTTGTTCCCTCTGTTGTTGTAAGTGAGTTGCCCTCTCCTCCGCTGCCTCTTTAGCTGCTGTGAGGTTAGCTGCTGGATTTGGCTTTGCAAGTCTTCTTCTTTGGCCCTGGCATTGGTGTGGAGCTCCTATATTTGGTGGGCATGACGTGTAGTGAGCTCATTGGTGTGGGTGACCTCCTTCTGAAGCTGCTCCTTAGCTTGTTCTAATTTTGCCTTGAGGTCCACATTTTCTTTGATTCTTTGTACAATTGTTTGGCTAAGGACCATGTTATTGCTCTCCAGGGGTTTATAGCTATTCTCTTACTCCTCCATGGCCTTCAAACTCTTCATGATTACATCCTTATGGGTAGCTTCAGCTGCTGCCAAGTGGTCTTTTAATGTTTGCACACTTGTGTGCATGCATCATTAACCTTTTTCCAAAGGGTGACATTACGATCGTGGAGCATGTTCTTGCTTCTAGATTACACTTGTGCTTGCTTCTTCTTTGAGCCCAGCCTGTGGTTGGTCTCTTGCAAGAATTGTTGATAGTCCATTTGCTGTAGGGAGGCCAGCTGGGGTATTCTTACTTCATCTTCCAACCGCCTTCTCTTGCTTGGACTGGATGGCTCTGCACTTTGTTGTCTTTTGCTTGCTTCATTTGGGGCCTTTGTTTCTTGTACTTGAGCTGTGGCTGCCTCAACGTCTTGTCTTTCCTCAGCATGTACTGGTGCTTCTTGTTCGGGCGCTGTCTCTGTTGCTGTGCCTGCCAGAGCTGATTCTTTGAGGGGGGATAGATCTATAAATATCAGTTGAGCTGGGCTTGTCAAAGGAGTAACTTGTTGTAGGGTCTCTTGTGTGGCTAGTGGTCTCTTGCAATGCCTCTTGGTATGTTCTGCCTCTAATCTTTGTGATTCAGTAGCTATATCTGGAATTACTCCCCTCACCTTCTTATCTGTCTTCTTCTTTCTCCCCTTTTTGATTTCCTTCATGATTGCATGGGTATCATCAATATATCTTGCCCCTCTTGCATATCTTCAGTTTTGTTAGTGTGAGCTGTTCTGGCAGCAGTGCCAGCTGCAAGTGTTCCGCTAGTTTGGGCTCTGGGAGAGGCCTTTTTGCTACGTGATTTAGAACTTGTGTGAGTAGGTACGGGTTATAAATTTTGGATTGGTGGGCCTTTAAGTAGTACTCCATCTCTCTATGGACATAGTAGGCCTAGTCCTCCTCTTTCTCCTCATGTATCTTTGTAATTCTGTTCAAGGGCACCCTGTTATATCTCTCCACGGGCTTCACCTGCATCATTAAGGACATGGCCCTGCAAGCTTTTTTTGTAGCCTCATCATGGATGTTTTCGTACTTGGTCGCATTTGAGTTGTAAGAACTTTTCTTGAGCGTTGCGCCCAGAGGCATTTTGTTGATGGCATGGGTGTGGACCTTGACTTTGGGTGGGAGCTACAGAGCATCCTGTATGAGCTCTTTCGTGATGAGGAGTTAAGAACTTTTCTTGAGCATTGCGCCCAAAGGCATTTTGTCAATGGCATGGGTGTGGACCTTGACTAGTGGGGCGAGAGCTGCAGAGCATCCCGTATGAGCTCTTCCTTGATGAGGAGTTGCTCTGTAGTGTCGTCAACCTTGGTGATAGTTCCTCTTGTGGTGCCCTTGTCGTAGGTCTTGAGGTATTCGGCGCAGAGTTCTGTGGGTGGTGTTGATACTTCTTGGGAGTATTTGTGCCATTTTTCCCAAGCCAACCTTGTCAAGCTTTGCTTTGACTTCGGCCTCTTCCAGAATTTGGAGGCATTATGGGTTGTGGTAATGTAGGGCTACCTTTCCATGGGCCGTGATGAGGGCTTCTTTCCTGATAATGGCCCCATGGGAGGCTTGGGCATAAGGGCCCAAAAAGTTCAACTTCGGGACCCGCACTGGCCTCTTTTTCTGACTTGCTGGGGATCCAGTGGTGCTAGCTTGAGTTACAGCCGAGGTCTCGAGAGCTTCCAACTCTGAGGCTGACATCTGTACATGAACATCACATCTCGGGTTGATACCAACTTTATTCTCTCTTTTTTGGATTAATGGGTAATCAGTTAGTTGAATTGAGGAGTGTGTTAGTGTAGGAGCAATCATAGGGTGTGTTAATAAATAGGTGAAGGTTGTGGCGTGAAGGTGCAGGGTTAGAGTGGTTTCATGAACTTGCATGCCATGAAGTTAGGTTCCGTGAAACAGTGAGGACCCGTGAAGTGTTTAGGTTTCGTGAAGCATTGAGGTTCCGTGAAACAGTTAGGTTTCGTGAAGTGGTTAGGTTTCATGAACCGTTGAGGTTCTATGAACCGTTGAGGTTCCATGAAACGATTAGGTTTCGTGAAGCATTGAGGTTCCATGAAGTGGTTAGGTTTCGTGACCTATTGAGGCTCTGTGAACCGGTTAGGTTTCATGAAGCATTAAGGTTCCGTGAACTGGTTAGGTTTCGTGAAACTGTAGGTTCACGAACTTGAGGTTCCGTGAAACCACAGGTGATAATATCGTGAATCTTTAGTGAAGGTGCTGTTTGTTATGAGGGTTTTCATTTTTGCTTTTGTTAAGATGCAGGTGAGGATACCATGAAGAAATTTTTTAGAATAATTATGATGTATGTACAATAAGCAGTGCCGACAAGATTTCGATCAATCTCATGAAGATCAAAAATTACAAGAAGAAAAAGAACACGAAAAGAAAAAGGATCAAGTTCCCACCTCCAAAGGAGACAATCGATTAAGCCCAAAATCCAGGATGGAAGATGCACACAGTGATCAAGAGCGGAAGCGACGCGCAAACAAAAGTAAAGGTCACACGATGCAAAATGACGGAAGAGGAAAGAAATTTGATTTTATAACGAACAGGGTGGCTACCTTAATGAAGAAAACCACGTGGCGTTTCTTGATTGACCCGTGAGAAATGACCGTTTCACGGCGTGAATGTTTTTTATTTGTTTCACGACGTGAACCTTTGTGAATCAGTTCACAGCGTGAACCATTTTGAATTTGTTCACGGTGTGAACCTTTGTGTATTGGTTCACGGCGTGAACCTTTTTGAATCATGAATGCAGAAGATCGAGACCTCCTTGTTTTTTTCTTCATGCTCAAGCAGTCAAACATGCACAAAATGCGTGAATGATACCTTGCTTACCTTGTACCCATTGTGCAACCATTGGACACCCTTCTATTTTACTATCACGAGAACCAAGGGGTCACCTAAGCACTTTTGGGCATTTGTTGATGCAGTCGTTTTAGCTCTATGTGGGAGTTTTTAATTGTTCCTTCCACCCAACTGAATAATGTTGTTACTATGCCTTGTGGTGGAGGGCTTCTATCTGTGTCCCTTTGCTGAACTTCTTTGTTTCTACCTTTAGGTTTCCTGTTCAGTTCGGTATTCTGAGTGGCTATTGTCATTGCTTTGGCAATTCCCAACCCGTTTTGCTAAGTTGTCTTTTTCCTCCACACAAAGGTTGGCGAGGTTCTTGCTTGGGTTGGGAGTTGATGTTGTATGCTTTTACTACCCTCTTTTTTATGACTTGAACTGCTTGTGGTATTGGCCACTGAGTGGGGTTTGGATACCCATATTGTCATATTGCCTTGGTAGTATCCTTGTGCTCGCACAGGTAAGTCTTTTCAGACCCATTGCTTATGGAACCCTTGAGGTCTATTAGGATGCTTGGAGTCCTGCCAATCTGTTTGTGTCAGCAAGGTCTTACTTTTGAATTTTTTGCAGATTCTTGTGGTCTCCATATTATTTATGGTGTCCTTCTTGTGAGGCTGGTTTTTAAGTTGAATCTTGGGCACCCACTTCTATGTACCCTTAGATTTTGGGTATTGTTTGTGCCAGCTTTGTGAGACTAATGCTTGTTCCGTTTTAAGAGGTGTTGCCATTGTATTCGGTTTTGTTTGTTCATCATAAGGCAATATGTTTTCCCCTGTTTATCAAGCTCCATAAGGATATGGACATGACCTTGTCGCCCATGCTCAACAACATCGTCCTCTCTTGCCATTGGATATTGCATTTATTGGCACATATCCAGGATCGTCCTAGAATCATTTCCTCTTCCATGGAACCTGCAGGCATGATAAACACCTTCCCAACCAAGGAATTATTTCTGATGGAAATGTGAACATTTAAAAATCCCTCAGCTTTCGTAGTTATCAAGTGAACACTACGCACTTGCGAAACAGTGGGTTTGAGGAGTGGTCTATCTAATGCTACCCAGGTTTCATACAAGATCAAGTTATGACTGGACCCCGTATCTATTAATGCAATGCTCGTTTCATGGCTTTTAGCTGTAGTAAGTCTCACCTTGAGTCGTGTGCTGGCTTGATGTTTAGTTCCTTTTCGTCTAAGAGAGTCACGGAAGCCATGTTGACATGTATTAGTCTCTTTTGTTGTTTAGCTTTGGCCTCCCTAGTCTTAGCTTCTTCTTGAGTTTGCTGGATTTTTTCCTTTGCGAGCTGTTTCTGTTGTTTTAAGAGATGTTCTTGCAAGAGAATCTCTTGGGTCAATGGTCCAAAATATATTTTTAATTTACTTCCATTGACATAACCCTCCATCTGTATGACGTTAATTGTCTCAACAAACAAACCCGTAAGGCGTGATCTTCGATACTTGGAATGGTCCCAGGCCTCAGTATTTGAGTTTCTTTTTCCTAGTGCTTCCTACACCATACATGAGGACACGGCCTCCCGTTTCCAATTCTTTTTGTTTTAGATTTTTGTCGAACAACCAATGTTTCCTGCGTAGTTTTTCGACCATGAGTCCATGTGATGCTATTAACCTGGTCTCATCAAGCTTCTCTAAGTCAATTAGCCTTCAGCTAATGCATTCTCCGTCAGACGTTCTTGTACTATAATCCTTAAGCTTGGGACTAGGTATTCCATGGGCATAACTCCTTCAACACCATAGGCTAGACGGCAGGGGGTGTACCCCATCTCTAGCTTATACGATGTTCGATACATCCATATGGCTACTGTCAGCTTATGTTCCCAACATCCATATGGCTACTGTCAGCTTATGTTCCCAGTCTGTTCGACTTGCTTCCAAGGTTTTTGTTAAGATAGTACACAAAATTTTGTTTGTACTCTTTGCTTGACCATTGGCCTATGTAAAATAAGGTGATGATTTTCGATGAACCACTAAGAATCCTGCAAGTAAATGATCAATCACCTCATTTATAAAATGTGAGCCGCGTTTCACTAACTAATTCTAATGTGCAACCCAACCTCGAGATAATTTGCTCGTATAAGAATTTTGCTGTTGTCATGCATTAGCTCTTGAGTCTTTGGCTTCTGCCCATTTTGTGAAATAGTTCGTGGCCATGATCACGTATCGAGCTTGGAATGGATGTGCTTCTGGACTAATAGGTCCAACAAAATCTACTCCCCATTTCTCTAATGGTTGTCTTACAATAATAGGTGAGCAGCATCTTGTCCTTTGTTGTTGTGGGATAGCAAAACGTTGACATTCTTTGCACCTTTTTACAAATTCTATGGGGACGACTCTGAATAACGTAGGATACCATAGTCCTGCTTGAAGCACTTTTCGAGCTGTGATCTCTCCAGCAAAATGCCCGCATGTTATCCCTGAAATGAGCTTCATCCAATATTGTGACGAACTCATCTTCTCTAACGCATCTTCTTCGCACATTATCTTTTCCTAGCTTATATAGTTCTCCCGCAATCAGTTCATAAGGTGCAACAAGCTTGATAAGCCGTCGCATCTTATCTTTGTTCAAAGGTTTTTCCTGGGAAAACCATGAGCTAGATAATCTGAGATTTCCTCGCTCCATTCGGGTACTATGTCTAACTTGAACCAGACAAGCATTAAGGAGATCGTCATCAACACCAATTTTGCTGGTTCCGCATTTGGAATTCTTGACATATAATCGGCTAACACATGTTGTGTTCCGTTTCTTACCGTGGACTGTAAAGTCGAATTCTAACAATAATAGCAACCATCATGTGATTCTCCCAGTGGTTCAAGGCTTATTCACCAGGTATAATAAGGCTCGATGGTCCACGAAGAATACAAATTTGTTGGCCAAGAGGTAATGTCGATATTTCTTGATGGCGTAAACCATGGCCAATCCTTCCCTCTCTATGGTGGTGTAGTTCACCTCTGCATCATTTAACTGACGACCGACTAGCAAAGCAAACTGGATAGCCTAATTTGAACTCACCAAGATGGGCTAGTACGCAACTAATAGCAAAATTTGATGCATCAATATGCACGTGAAATATGAGATCCCAATTGGGGGTTGTAGAATTGGTATGCTAGCCAATGCTTGCTTAAGTCGATCATATGCTTCATGGCATTCCTCAGTCTATTCAAAAACAATGAGGAGCTTATACAATGGTCTGGCTATTTCAGCATAGAAAATTATGAAGCGACGATAATACCCCACATGGCCCATAAATCTTTGCACACCTTTGTAATTGGTGGGGGCGGTGGCAGTTCCAATATCAGCTTGACCTTGCTATCATTCATGGGATATATCATTCTTTGAGGCAATATGTCCCAACATCACACCATGTTTGATCCAAAATTGACACTTTAAAGAGTTCAGGGATATACGATATAATCGACATTGCTCGAACACTTTCCTTAAGAAGGCCATATGGTTTGCCCATCGAGAGTGCGCACATAGATCATCAATGAATACCTCCAACCACTTCTGTAAGTAGTCCTTGAAGGCTGTGCACATCAACTGTTGAAATGTTGTTGTTGGGACATTGGTGAGGTTGAAGAACATAACCTTATATACAAATGTCCTCCACATTGTATTAAAAGCTGTCTTATGCTGGTCCTCTGGTGCTATGGACACCTGATTGTAATCGGAGAATCCATCCAAGAAACTGTAAGCTTCTTCCCCAGTCACTCAAAACATGTTCCGTATAGGGTAGTGGATAATGGTCTTTCCTAGTAGCTGTGTTGACCTTTTTAAGATCAACACATACCCTAAGTTTTCCATTCTTTTTTGGCACTATTATGATTGGTGACAACCAATCTGTATGTTCAATTTCATAGATGAAATCTACAGCAATGAGCTTGTCTATTTCCTCCTCTATTATTGCCGCATACTTAGGATTCATCTGGTATGGTTTTTGTTTGGTTGGTCTTGACTCTTCCATGATTTGAATCGTATGTTGTACTACCTCAGGTGGTACCCCCTTCATCTCCTTGTAATTCTAGGCAAAAGAATCCCTAAATTTCTTTTAAGGAGAGCAACGAGCTCATTTTCTTCAGCCGAAGTGAAGTCCTTAGCAATGTATATGAGTCAAGCTTCCTCCCCTGGTCCCGTAACATCCACTTTCTTGGACTTCTACACCGGGCCATCGTATGATGTGAACAGCCCATCCTCCTTAACCCTTGTTGTCCCGTTAGTCGGATCACTTTTCATTGATCAACAATATGGGTTTTTAAGTGGTTGGGTACTAAGAGCAAGTCTGGTTTATCCTCATTTTCACTTTTGGTTTTAGTCGTGATCTTTCTAGCCTCATGTTTTGCTTCTGCCAAGGCTTTATTGCATTTTTGGTGCCCCGTTTTTGTAAGCTTGGGTGTTTCTAGCTCTTGAAGGGTGACTTTCTCCTTGTGTCTTCCCTCCAATGATATCTTACTCAACTCCTCACCCCAATCCTTAGAGAACTCATCATGTACCTTAGTAGCCTCAAGGTATCTTAGCCACCACTGGGCATCCGTGGGTTTTCTTCATAATAGGACATTTCGTCGGGCAATATGTCATTTTTGTTTTTGCCACCTTCTGAGGCGTTGAGCATTGGTACGGCTTTGTGCTAGGGTCCTTTCTGTACTCGATGTCTCCTCTTCTAATGCTTCATCAATGGTCTGCCAAATAACCATATAGATAGAGGTCATGGGGACAGTTCCAGATTCCACATACTGGGTCCCCTTATCGTTGCATCATATCTATGGTAGCCAACACATGCATCCAGTTTTCACTGAATTCCGGAGGAGGAAGTGACGCATACATTTTTGTTTCCTCTTCTTTCTTGGGATTCCCCATCGAGGGTTGGCATATTTGTACAGAGGTGGTCCGTTTCGTTGTTGTGACCGAATCATTACCAAACAATTTCCCTTCCATGGGGTGTGCTTTCCATGTTCTCAGATCTATCTTTAAAATTTACGAATCCCTACATACGTACACATGATCTAAGGCCCAATCATGCACCAATTTAGATTCTCTCATGGGGTCTCCCTAATATTATGTCATATGAATCAAGTTGGCATAGGAAGTCCATGACCACAAATGTATGATGGTAGCGAAACATAAAGAGTTTGAATTTCACATTCTCCAAAAGTCCAATGGGCCTCGAAGATGTTCCATCAGCCATTTTAACGATTAGATCTGCTTTTTTTAGATCAGGTTTCTCCCAATTTTTTCAGCAACGTTTTGTGATGATGCTAACCCCTGCCCCACCGTCCAGGATAGCCAGTGCCTACTACTAGTACCCATTATAAATCGGGATTGTAGCATTTATGTCGTCGCTTTCGTAATAACATCCTAGTTGATTAACTGGTATCTTAATGACTCGGGTTTTCCTTGTGTGTCTCAAGGTTCTTTCTGCCAGAGGTGGCAGAGCCTCATCTATAGTATTGACTGGCTTTAGTCCGTCTTCTACCCATTCTTTTATATCTATCCATAAGGTTGGTGAATTGCATAACAGTTGCCCTAATGGCATTTATATAGGTGTGGACAATACAGCCGCGCGACTTCCTATGTCTTTGGGTTCTTTGGAGATAGAGGGTTCTCCCCATGTATGTGTCTCGTATTCCTCCATAGGGAAGGAATGGATGGACTCCCCCAATACATTTTCCTCAAACATTTTGGACATTGTGTTTGCTTGGGATCCCTCTTCTGTTTCTTCTGGAATTGGAGTAGGCACATCCAATTCCCTTTCCTTGGTTGGCTCGTTTCGTGGATAAATTGTATCCCTGACCCGGTAGCCCTTAGCTTGGCTTCATGAAGCCGTTGGCATTTTTCGACTAAGGCCCACGCGTCTTCGAGCTTTCTTATTTCCTCATCATCAGAATTATTTTTGTAAGTGATTCCAAAGTAATTGTGATCTAACATTGTTGACTATGTTGAGTATAGATTATGAGTTTGGAACAATCAAGGTGGACATTGGATAAGATTATCTAGCCGAGCATACGTGTGCTAAATATTTGATTTTGCATGGTTTGGCCCATTATACATATGTTGGGCAAAGTTTATTTTTGATGAGATACTTTAAAAGCATTGGACTATGGTTCAATTTTGTAAAAGTCCAATTTTGAAAAAGGTATGATATTTATGGCTACAAGGGCTAAATTTATGATAATATGATTTAAATACCGTGTGTGGGAGTAGAGCCACACACATTAGGAGGGGAGATTGCACCCAATCTTGTGTTCTTTGATTTTTATGCTCTTGATTTATGCTATAGTGTTTATGGTTTATTTCTTCTATTATCATTTTGTGGAATATTCTAATCTCCATGTACCATGGTCCTGTAACAGTGGTATCAGAGTACGGCAAATTTAAGTATTGAATTTAGGTCATGGAGACTTGAAGAAAAATTAAGAAATTGATTTTTTCTCAAAGGTTATTGGCTTGGAGCGAGAATTTGAAGACTTTTCAACAAATTCAAAATACTTCCATAGGAAGAGAGAATCTGCCAAAAAAAACCTGCAGCAAAAAGGATACAAAGACTTAAGGACAAAGAGAGTTTATTCAAAAATCCAAGAGATAAAGAAGAGAAGATATAGAAGACCTTTGGGCAAAAGAAGGCATGATTATGTTAATTTTGTGCACCATTGGATTAAGATTTGGATCAAGGGCTAGGAAGACAGCCACTTTTTTTAAGAAAACCATCCATGGATTCTCAAAAACCACCCTTCTTCTCCCAAAACCACTTCCTCAATTTCAATCCTCTCCATAATCCATCCTTATGGATAAAATCAACTCTTTAAGGAGGTTATAGGTCTCATCTCAGAATTGCTTAGATTACCTTGTGGTCAATTTGCATATAAGGGAAGGAGGGCTCTTAAATTTTTCTTCTCCTCTTCTCCAAAAATCGCTCGGCATTGGTGGTTTAGTTTTTGAAGAGCCAAGAAAATATCTATTTTTTATTATATATATATATATTTTTTCCAGTTAAATTTTTCCTTCCCACCCTTCTCTCCACAATTCGGTGGTAGCGCAAAGTGACTGATTTTTTTTTAAAAAATCTCTCTTTCTTCTCCACGGCGGCGGGAGCGAGACAACAAGCCGAGTTCTCCTTTGTGCACTTCTGCTGCCAAGTTCTTCTTCGTGCATTGTCTACTACAAGCCGTCGGCCGGTTTGGTGAAGCTTATTGCAAAGCTTTAGTTGCAAAGCTTTAGTAACCTTTGCTTCAAAGCTTTGAAGCTTTAAAACTTGAAGCTAAAAAGCTTAACATTATAAAGCTTATAAACATTAAAAAGCTTATAATATTGATAAGCTTGTATAAGCTTAATTTCAAAAGATTTCAAGGGTTTCAAAGAAGAAAAGGGGAAGGGAGAATTCAGGATTTTTAGGATTGCAGGAAATTTTCAAAAAGCTGTTCATATTCTTTTGGAAGCTGCAACAAATATTTTGGGCATTATTTCTCAACAAAATTTTTTAAAAAATTTCGAAGCAGTTTTGAATGATGAGCTCCTTTCCGAATTGTCTACATCAAGGCATTATTGGATTATTATTTTTATTCTTTGATTGGACGTAATCAACTTCAAGCGCTTCAACAAGCCTTCTTTCAAAATACACGAGAGTTAGATAAGCTTCTTATTTTTCTATTTTAATTCCACACTTCCATATTATTTGCTTGCTTCTTCTACAATGGAAACCTATCCTTAACCGCCAACTATCCAAGATCAATTAAATGCACTTCAAGCTCAACTCTACACTAAGCGTAATCAAAGAGAAGATCCTGAGCAAAAAATTACTCTCGCAAGAAGCAAAGACGTGCATATTTCGAATCTGATTCTTTGGATTCTAAGGAGGACCCTATCCAGAGGACTGTGCGAGCTACTCTCAAGGGCTCAAGAGTCTCAGAAGGGACACAAGATCACTAGAAAGGATTTTACATTATGATGGCAAAAAGGATACACACACGTCATACTCACATGGTTGAGCTAGCTTGATGATTATTTTTCTAGAGAAAATTCTTCTGAGAAAGATAAGGTTAAATCTGCTACTAATCATTTGGTTAGGCAGTGCAACTCTTTGGTGGAATGTTATTAGATAAGGAAAACCCAAACCAAAGTCATGGAAAGAATTCCAGAAGCTGATCAAGAAGGATTTCTTGCCTCCATTATATAAGAGTAAATCTAGACAACAATGGGGTATTTTTAGACAGCTCGAAAAGGAGAACATATCAGCTTATGTTGACAGATTCTGGCAAACTCTATTACAACTTCAAGCTATAGAGAAAGTGTGTGAAAAAGAGAAAAAGAGGAAATTCATAGCAGGTTTGAAGCCAGTTATTAGAGCAGAAGTGAACATGTTTCATTCTCGTTCTCTTAGCAATGGCATCTCTCTAGCAACAAAATGCGAGAAGAAAAATGGATTTTCGAGGGACACTACATTGACAGATTCTCATATTCCTCAGTTTTCTTGATCTAAACATTTTGAGAAGTTTCAGCACAAATAGAAAGTAGAGAAGGAAAATGGTTCGCAAGTAAATGGGAAGAAAACTGAAGCTACAAAGAAGACCAACAATGGAGACCGCAAGCCTTGTGTGATTACATGCTATAGGTGCAACAATGAGGGGCATTATGTATACGAATGTCCACATAAGACAAAGAATCAAGTTGCAGGAACGTGATTGAAGGCAAAGACTACGATGACCAACCTAAACAAGAGGGTACTCCCAATCATGATTTCTACCATTAGAGAGGTAATCCTAAAACTCATACGTATGCATTGTTTTTTTTTTAAAGAATTTAGAGTCCTTAGGTGACCTTCTTGCTAAGAACGAGGGAAAAAACTATAGTTAAATTCAAATATATTGGTCAAGATAGTTCAATGAAGATTGATATGTACTTTCTATACGTGGAAGAAAATACACATTAGACCATTCACTATCAGGACTTGAGTGAAATAACAATGATACACATATGTTTTTTGATTGATCACCGATGAATATATGTGACTTATTGTTATTTCACATTCAACCTTTAAACTTAGCACCTTATTTAAAATACCTTCTTCAAATTATTCTCTTTTCTATTTCAAATTATTCTCTTTTCTATTTCAAACTTAACACCTCATTTAAAATACCTTCTTCAAATTATTCTCTTTTCAAATAAGATTAACACGATGTTTGTGAAAGATACTCATGTTGGAGTCTATGAAAGATACTCATCTCACTGTTTATGAAAGATACTCGTATTGGTGTATGTGAAAGAAACTCTTTTGATGTCCATAATGGATAACAAATGCCCCAAATCTGAATATTCAAATCTCCATGCCCCAAATGCCCCAAATAATGATGCAAATGCCCCAAATCTGACATCTCAAAAGAGGCATTCAAATCAGCCTTAAAATCAGCAATATGACTCTCATTTGGTCATGTGAGCAGCATGTCATCGACATAGAGAGCAATGATTAGATGTACATCATCCACATGTTTAACATACAAAGTGCTTTCTGTTGGACTATTCTGAAAACCATGTGCAGTCAAATATGCATGTATCTTTTCATACCAAGCTCGTGGAGCTTGCTTTAAACCATATAAAGCCTTTCTCAACCTACACACTTTGTTTTCCTGCTCTCTTTGAGCAAAACCATGAGGCTGCCATACATACACCTCCTCATGCAAATCTCCATTCAAGAACACAGTCTTTATGTCCAACTGATGTACATTCCAACCATTATAAGCTGCCAATGCACAAATGCTACGAATGGTAGTCATACGACAAGTGGGAGCAAAGGTCTCATCAAAATCAATGCCTTTTTCTTGAGCATAACCCTTTGCAAGTCTAGCCTTATAGCGATCAACACTACCACCTGGCCTTTGTTTCAACTTAAAGACCCACTTACATCCAATGACCTTTTTACCAATAGGCAAATCACATTAAAACCATGTACCATTCTTCATTATAGCATCATATTCACTTTGCATTGCAGCCAACCAATTTTTTTATTTTTGTGCCTCATCAAATGAAAGAGGTTCTTCCTCTTCACACATACTAGACACAGCCAAAGCATAACAATCTGATGCATAAGAGGCATGCTGAGAAAACCTGAACGAGTACGACTAGAATTAGGTGCATCAATTTTACTATCACGCAAGGTTTGCACCAAAGCCATTTAGGCATACCTCTAGCCTGCTCATTTTCAGCCCTATCCTCATAAATTACATCTTGTAAATCTGCATCAGAAATAGGCTGATCTATGATTTCGTTTGAAATCTGCATAAGCTGAATATTTGCCTCATTAGGACTTACATTTGAATTCCCACCTGTAAACAGAGGCAACAACGTATCAAATACATCCTGTGAGCTCACACCTGTCTCTTTGGTACATGATAACAACTGCTGCACAGCATCTTCCACATAAACAACATCTCGACTAATCAAGATACGCTTTGACTGTGTGGATGATACAATCTGTAACCCTTGCTCTCAGCACTGTAACCAACAAAAATGCATTTGATAGCCTTATCATCCAATTTTCTACGTTGTTGAACAGGCACTAAAGCATAGGCCAAGCAACCAAAGACATGCAAGTGACCAATAGAAGGCTTCCTGCCATGCCAAGCTTCGTATGGAGTAATAGACTGCAAGGCCTTAGTGGGACACCTATTGAGTACATATGCAGCACACATGACAGCCTCAAGCCAAAACGCATGTGGCAAAGCTTGGCTCTTGACTATACATCGTGCCATCTCCATAAGTGACATGTTTTTCCTCTCAGCAACACCATTTTGCTGAGGGGTATACGGCACTGTACGTTGGTGTTTTATCCCACGACTAGCCAGAAATGCATCAAACTCTTTAGACATGTACTCCCCCCCCCCCGATCAGAACGGAGGGTATCCACAGTACAATTGGATACATTTTCAACCATAAGCAAAAACTGTTTGAAGCACAAAAACACTTCGGACTTTGCCTTCAGTGGATATACCCATGCATGCCTTGAGTAATCATCAATGAAAGTCACGAAGTACAAGTGTTTACCAAATGACGGAGTTTGCATAGGCCCACATACATCACTATGTACAAGTTGCAATTTGCGAGTGGCCCGCACAGAACCGTCCTTTGGAAACGCAGAACACTGCATTTTGCCCAAAATACAGCCTTCACAAACATGTTTCAATGATGCTTCAAGAGGGGGCAATGAAGCAACCATATCAAATTTTTGCAAATGCAGCAAACTAGCAAAGTTCAGATGACCAAAACGAGCATGCCATAGTTTTGCATCTGAAACTGTCTTTTCGTCACAGAAACTGCATTTGCTGAATCTTCCACACACTTGTCATAAGAATTGAGCCTATACAGCCCATGAAACAAGGTGCCAGATACAATAATCGTATCACCAGAAGTCAAATCATGAACAATATATTTGTCATTCACAAATTTGACTACAAGTCCAAGTCTAGCAAGCGCAGAGACAGACAATAGATTCTTCTTTATCCCTGGCACATAAAAAGCATCTGAAAGTGTGAAAGTGTGAAAGCGCTACCATTTGCAGCAGTAAGCATAATTTTACCAATGCCCTTCACTGGGTAAGAAGCAATATTGGCACATGTGACAGTATTCCCATTAGGGACAGCCTCAAGACAAGTGAACATGTCACGATGCGAGGTAATGTGCTTTGTAGCACCACTGTTAAAATACCATACATGAGAGTCAACAGAAATTGCCAAACAGGAGAAGAAACAGTGGAAGGGGCTACCTTACCACTTCTTCTCTATTGGGCAGCAACAAATGCTTGATCAACTGCACGCTGCCTAGCCCTGTTTTGCCTGGATTGCGCTTCTTGCAAGAGCTTGTTGACTAAAGTATCATACTTGACAACATCAGGTCTGTCCTCAGTGACAAGTCTCCGCGTGGAAGCAAAAGTCTGATATGACTCAGGTAAAGCATCAAGAACAGTCTGCACAAGAGAATGATCAGGAATAATCTCACCTGTAGAAATCAACTATTCCTTAAGATCTTTAATCTCAGCAAGAAAAACATTCATGTCATCATCTTCGTGCATAATCTTCGATTCTAGCTCTTTACGCAAGTAAGAGATTTTTGCCTCGTTGCGACCTGCATACAAACCAGCTAGAATATCCCAAGCCTATTTTGCTGTTTTAGCTGAACAAATATGTGGGGTGATGTTACGTTTGATAGAAAGTGCAATCAAGGCATGAGCTTGCGCATCTTTACCATCCCAACGAGCTTGTTCAGCAGTGGGTAAAACAGCAGCAACAGTAGAGCTGCTAGAACCTGCAACATCCAACAGATCCTACATCCAGAACCTGGACGTACATCCATAGCCTACACAATGTTCCACACTCCTTTTGCAACTAAAACATGCTGCATCATGTATGCCCAAAGTGGGTAGTTGCTGTCTTCATCCAATTTGTCATCAGCAAACAACATGTGAAATACATCATTGTTGTTATCAACCATGGCCACTGACTGAAACTGATGCAAAAGCTACCTGTAATGAAGCAAAGACTGAACAGAAAACAACTCGTGCTATGTAGCACGATCCACAATAGAATAGTATGCCTGTTTTGCAGAAAACTGCACTGTCGAAATTTCTACACAAAATGACGAAAACACCTGTGCAGAACTTGAAATGCAAAAACAGAGCCCGAAACGACCTCAGATGCAATTTCTGAGAACACAAAGCCCTACGAGCTTATCTGCAAAGTATAGGGACTTGCAAGCGCTCGTGAAAGCTCACCTCAATCGGAGAACATGAGTCGGAGGGTGCTGGCTGCGTAGCCTTGGGAGCCGATGCCTGCTCTGATACCAATTGTTGGAATTAGGGTTGCAGGAAAGCACACCAAGCTTGGAGGAGAAGAAGCAAGAATGCACACAACACACAATGTATTAGATTATGTCAATGTACAAAAGATAAGTTAGCCCTAGAATGATGGGCGTATATACAAGCCGGGGGAAAAAACCTCCTAAAGAGGGAAAAAGTGCCCCGGCGGTCCTAAGTGTGTTCACACACATCACTGCCTATATATATGGCAACATTGTAGTCTAAAAAGGGACAGATTGACCCCATAGCTTAAACGTTGGGGTCTTTGAGTGACATCTATAACATGTGGTAGGTCTTAGGACACCTATAATACACATGGAGGCTAACAATTTGTTTGTCGTATTGGATGGATGCAGGTAACAGGATCTACCCTCTCATATGTCTCGCAGTTTAAGCTTTAAGACACATGGTTTACTATTTGAGACACAATCTCCCATAACTGATGACATGATTATTGTAGATAATACTTTTGTTATGTAATCATGTTTAACACTTCATTTATCAAGACTGTTTGGGTTCTTGAATTTATTGTTCGACTGTGGATATGTTATAAGTATAAATCAAACACACACACACACACATATTTATACATATGTATATGTATATGCACACACACACATACATATATATATGTTTATACATATACATACATATATATGTGTGTGTGTGTACACACACACACACACAAATATATATACACATATACATACATACATACATACATCAACACAAGGATGTCTTGATGCGACATTCTTGAATGCTATAGTTGGATAGTGCAAATCTAATTAGTCCAAAAACTATTTAAAAAAAACAAAAGACCGCATTCAGAAAAGTAAGCAAATTAAGTAGACTCACATTTATTTATCTCCTCCATCCATGCCACAACTCGAAGATTGTCGTCCCACACATACAACATCTTATTGGTCATGAATTTCCACTATGTGCCTTCGATCATATTCTCGAACTCCTCGTTTTGCAATTGCCAGATGTCATCCCATGCAATAACATCATTTTGAGAGGATTATGGGATGAGGAGATGGAGCAAATGAACCTACTACATCTATCGGCAACATAGCCATTCGTATAAAATTCCCTTGTCAACTTCTTGTACCTAAATTGCACTCTTCATATAGAGGGGTTAGACACAAGTATGCACAAAGGAATAGGTGGTAAAGGAGTAGATTTCACCAATTGCAATGCACACACACATGTTTTGTTTGGTAATCCAAAAGATACCTTCACTCTGTTGAGACTGTCTTGTAGGAGTTCTAATCACAAGTGAGTTGTAGGAGTCACCATGAAACCTTCTTCATTATCGTCTTCTTTTTCAATTCCCTCGTCCACCTCTCCTACTCCCTTAGTTTCTTTAATGGTTTTTGAACAAGCACCTTTCTTTGAAGCCGACTTGGATTCCTTCGAGAAGGACTCCAATCATCATCTTCCTCTTCTTGGTACTTGTCACTTCTTGGCTTGCTTGCCTGGCAAGTGTGCTCTTTACATGTTTTGCACACTTTGGATGTGGGCTTTCTTTTGATGTGTTTGTAACAATCTAAACATGTCGACATATGCGAGACAGATTGCTCTCAAAAAAATCATTAAAAAAGAGCATAATTGGAAAGATGAAAAGAGATAAAATAAGACTTACACAATCTCTAGCTGGCCACACAATGATGTATCCTTTGGTTTGATTTAACTTGTTGATATCACCATCTTTGAGGGGAAAAGGAAGAGAAACTTCTCCCAACTCAACATCTTCTATCGACACACCAACATGACCAAGCTGCAAAGCAATTCCATGAATAGTATTCCAACGGTGGGGACTCTATACAAGACGGTCCCAACAGCTACCTTGGTATCATTGAACATCAAGGATACTTGTGTCCCTTTTTGGAATTGGGGAGACTCCATGAGGACAAACAGGTAACACGAGAAGAAGGAGATTGAACAAGGAAGAAAGAGTCCTAAAAGATATAAGAAAGCAAAAGATAAAAATAGAGGAAAAAAAGCAATAGATATAAATAGAGAAGATATAAATAGAGGGAGTGAGTGAGTGAAGTAAAGGTTTGTGAAAGAGAGAGGGAAGGGGAGTTCTATGAGAGAGAGAAAGAGAGTCTTCTAGGGTTTAGGGGGAGAGAGGGTCTTTGAGAGAGAGGGAGAGAAGGTTGTCCTTCTTTGAAAGAGAGGGAGAAAAGGTTGTTGCTTTTAAATAGAAAGGGGGAGACATTTTGATTTTAGGGTTTAGGGTTGCAGCATGAGCCGTGTATTCACAAGAGGGGGAGAGGACTGGGCTGTTGCGTTCATAAGAGGGAGGGTTGCAACGTGAGCTGCATTCACAAGAGGGGGAGAGGATTGGGCTATTGCATTCGCACTCCAGAGGACTGCAACGTGAGTTGCGTTTGCAAGAGGGAGGGGGGAGAGAGTGGGGGGGGGAGAGAGTGGGAGGGAAGCATTTAATTTAGGGGGTGGGAGGCGCGTGCACCCCCCACTAAGGGCAATGGTCACCCTTAGTGGGGGGACATGGGTAACCAACTAAGGGCAACCGTCGCCCTTAGTTGGTGACCCCACTAAGGGTGACCATTGCCCTTGGTTGGTGACCTCACTAAGGGCGACAGCCGCCCTTAGTGGGGGAACATGGGTCATCGCCCTTAGTTGGTAACCCACTAAGGGGGACCATCGCCCTTAGTTGGTGACCTCACTAAGAAGACGGTCACCCTTAGTGGGGAACACGGGTCATCAACTAAGGGTGACAGTCACCCTTAGTTGGTGAACTAAGGGCGACCGTCGCGCCGGGGTCACCAACTAAGGGCGACGGTCACCCTTAGTTGGTGAACTAAGGGCGATCGTCACTCTTAGTTGGTGACCCTTAGGGCCTCCCCCCTCCCCCACGCGCCCCCTACACGTTAACGCGGCCCACTCTCTCCCCCCTCCCTCCTCTCTAAAAGCAAAACGTCTCCCCCTCTCTCTAAAAGTGACAACAACCTTTTCTTTAAAATCCTCCCCTCTCTACCCACCATTAAGGACACACCTCTCATCCATTATTATTATTATTATTAAGGACCCCCAACCACTCCCCTCTTTCAATTTCCTACGATTAAAGTGGGGCTACACTTTCCTATGATTAAAGTGGAGGAGAAGGAGGAGGAGAAGAAGGAGAAGAAGAAGGAGAAGAGAAGGAAAAAGAAAAAGTGGAGAAGCAAGGTAATTAGAGCAAACAAGCCAACAATAAACCTGATAACCAAGAAGGAAAACAATCCAAAAATCCTCTTTCAAGAGATAAGCATAAAGAGAACGATGTGCACCAAGGCAAGCCTACCACATCAAATCAATGCTTGGGCAACCAACTGAGTCAAAGCTAAGAAAAACCCTTGCAATTACTATATACACACCTCGAAGGTCTAAAAAAGAACTCCTTACCCTTGGGGTTGAAAGCAAGGTTACCCTCTTCCAGAAAAAAGATCTCATAATCATTTTTTTTCTCCTTCTACTTAGTTGTTATCCATAGAGTCTTGTTTTTCTCAAGTCCAACTCTCTTTCTCGTATTGCACTGGAGTTAGTTATGGAATAATCATTATATAGGAGTAAGGTATGGAATAATCATTAAATGAGAGTTTGTTATGCAAGCATTTATTATATAGTATAATTATTGAAAACGACTTTTAGATTTTGTGTATTAATGAAATTATTTATAATGATTGCAGAATGTTTTTATGTTTGCCAAAATAATGATTATTTTTAAAAAATGAGTATATATTTTTTAATTCTTTTATGTATAGAATTAGTGTTTAGATTTAGAATTCATTTTCATTAGTTTGTTGTGTATTTGTGAGCTTGTTTTCTGAGAGCTTATGATTTGTGAGCTGGTTTTCTATGAGCTTTTCTTGCCATGGAGAGTACTTCTTTTCACATTTTTATGGGAGGTTTAGAGAGTGGTCCTATTGTTAGAACTGTACAACGTCATTTTTATAGTACTAAAGTTGATGATTTTGATGGCATATTATATACTCACTTTGGATTGAAAGTTTTTGCAATCAAACCTCAAGATGATGGTGTAGATCATCTTATATCTATGCAATCAACTAGACTCGCTAGAGAGGAACCATGTTATATCTTTGATAAAGATATAACAACAGAATACCTTGTTACTCCAATAATAGGAGAGTCAAGCGACACTACGGCAAGCATCCCAAAAGAAGTCATTATTGATCTTACAATAGGAACAATGTTGTGGTTCAAAAAGGTTTTTCCAAGCCAGATTGTTTTGGCTTCATGGTGGCTGATGAGGCTAGAGCCAACTGGAGGACAGTAGGACAATCTACAACAATGGACCAAAGAATATATTGGAAGGTCGTGAGCGTTTATGTCTTTTTCATTGGGAACAAAGCTTGAACATCCATACAGTACAATATGTAATAAGGAATTTTGAGGAAGATCACAAGCAACTATGTCGTTTTAGTGGTGTTGTGCACTGAGTGTGAGGAAGAGGCACTTTTAAAATACAGACACATTAGATTGTGGTGGATGAATGGTAAAGTCACTGATGCAAACTTACCAGCCATGGATTGTTGGCTTAGTTGGTGGCATACTAGATATCCCCATTGGAGGAAACATTTTGTAGGGGTAACTATTACTTTCTTGGTTTTTAAAAATAATAGCTTGTATTTTCAATGTGAATTATCAACTTAACTATCTGGTTAGAGCTTGCAATTAACTTATTCTCGTGTTGTAGGATGTCAATGACGCTAGTGTACCACACATGCCAACCACCAATCTAGGAGAAATGAAACATGCAAGTTGGTTAGCATGAGAGGGTTTCAGGGGAACCATCTCTTTATATGATGTGGCTATTTCAGACCTCGCTAATGCCCTCTTGCAATCCACAAAGAAGCATGCATTCATGAAATTAAATATCACGGAGCAAGTCCTACGATAACAAAGTTGATGGAGAAGGCCAAAACATCAAAAGCTCCAAGTCCGTCAAGCGCACTAGCAGATTGGTGGGGGAAGCAGTGAGTGGCACACCAATGCACGTGCAACCTGGTGATAACATGACTGTTAGCCAGCGTTGAAAATCTACAGTCATAAATCTTGAGGAAGATAACTCATCACATCATTCAAAGTATGTAACGGAAAACCAACCACGCAAGAAACAAGGTAGGAGATTAAGCTTTCCACCCACTATTCCTTTAGCTATAGGTGGTTGACAGAATGCACAGGGTGAGACAACTGAAGCAGAGGTGCTAGAAATTGTGGAGAGTGACATACACAATTCAATGTGGGCTATACGTTGAACATCTCTACACATCAAGGTAACTTGCCAAGGATGGTTAGGTGGCCAAGATGGCAAGTGCAAAAAGAGCATCAAGAACTGCGAGCAAGGTGTTCCAGCTCCTTCTTTCTATGGTATGAGAGAATGGTTTGGGGGGAAGAGGTGTTAGTTCATGTGGTTTTGTAACAGTAACATGGATCATACTTGGAGAAAATGTAACACCATCTATCAATCACCTGTTGGACCTCCAGTTGTTTGGCCAATGGGACGAGGTACAAACCTGGCTATAGATGAGATCCGAGAATTGGAGGCTGGTGGGTTTGTGTTGCAAAAGGTACAATGTAAGGAAGCAAATGATGTAGGCCAATGGTCAACAAGGTAAAGAAGTGGCATATTAGATATATGGCAGCCAAGAGAATAGATTCGGCAATTTCAAGTACAGCTACGGTATTTGAGTATTTGGTCATTAAGGTCAGGAAGATGGAAGTGTTTGTAATTAAGACTAAGGAATCATTAGTACACAATGAAAAATACCGGGTGACTATGAGAAATAATCCATCATGCACATGTCTCGATTTTCAAATCAGGGTAGTGCTAGACGATCATATTGTGCATGCAAGCACCTTTACTTTGTATATTTGCATATCTTTGGGTTAGATGTGAACCATAATATGTTTATACATCAACCCACTCTAAAAAAGGAGGACCTAATGAGAATGTTCAGCACAGCAGGAGAATAATGTGAAAAGGACCTAGTACTGTTGATGACATTGTACTATAGTTTTGAAAAGATCCTTCATGTTGCAATAATAAAATGTTCAATGTCTCAATTCTCTAGCAAGGACTATTTACTTTTCGCTTTTTTAATGTTTTAGCAAGACAATTAATATGGTTATATGTCAATGGCTTGAATATGTTCATTGCATTCATATCCTTGTTTAAATAAAGTGGATAGACATGCATCTGCTTTTCTAAATTTAGGAAAAAGCCATGCATGTACTTTTCTAAATTCAGGGAAAATCCATGCATCTACTTTTCTAAATTTAGTGGATAACCATGCAAAGTAGCTTTTTGCTTTTTGCTTTGTGTATCTATAAATTTGACCCCTGCCTCTCTTACTCTAATCCTCACTTCTCCCTTCTTGTTGCCTCCCTCTCCCTCTCATTGTATTCCTCTCCCTCACACTATCGTTCTCTTCCTTTTACAACCCTCACAACTATCAACTACCTTTGTTTATCTCTAATGGCTTCTTCTAATGGCCCTACCTATACTCTGAAGGAAACCTTGAAAAGGGTTTGCAAAGATTTATGCAACAAAACGGGCGGAGATGCAACAGAACATCTCAGAATCACGGTAGAGGCCTATAATCTTTGGACAAAGATGCTAGCGGGTGAGCCTATATATTTTGGAGATTTGTTCGTGTGGAACATGAAGATTGGAAGAGCCATCGATACTTGGCGAAGTTTTGGATATCTTGCTGAAGAGACGGAGGAGCCCCTACGGGAGGAGTTAAAGAATAGAGTAGCCCAAAAAAGTGTATAAGTGTAGGATCTGTAGGTAGTTATAGTATGTTTTCAATTTTAAACAATGTTAGATTGTAGTAGCCCATCTAATAACCTTTTTTTGGAATAAAGTGGTCTCAACTATAGATCTCCTTGTCTTTTCTATTCATTACCTTTGCAAATTCTAGGTTTGTTGTTCTTTTGATTAATTATGTCAAATGCTCGGTTTATTGTATATTTTGAGAATAGCAGCGTCATGTTTTATCTCTCTCACTCCCTCTCTCTCTCTCTCACACACAATTCCTCTCAAATAATTAGTCCATGATCTCAATCATAATTGAAATTTTATTGACCTTAATAAATTTACATTCTTCATTGCTACTTACGTAAGGCATAGTAGATATCTAGTATGTATAAATCTTGAAATTATTCACCTTGTTAATTGCAATGATATGTCGTCACATACAAAGGCTTGAAATGATATGAAATCATGTGCAAAGGGCATGGAGTACCATGCAATGACATGCATATATAATAACATCCAGATGCAATAACATCCACATGTAATAGCATATGGATGAAGAGATTATGTATAGGGAGGGTGGGACAAGGAGAGAGAGAGGGAGGGAGGGAGGGTGGGAGAGTGAAAGGGAGGGAAAGAGAGGGAGGGTGGGAGAGTGAAAGGGAGGGAGGGTGAGGAGAGAGAGGGAGGGTGGTGAGAGAAGGAGAGAGAGGGAGAGGAGAGATAAGAGATGAGAGATGAGAGATGAGAGAGGGGGAGGGTGGGAGAGGGAGAGTGGGTGGGAGAGGGAGAGAGAGAGAGAGAGAGGGTGGGAGGGTGGGAGAGTGAAAGGGAGGGAAGAGAGAGAGGGATGAAAAAGGGTGGGAGAAGGAGAGAGAGAGAGAGTAGTGTGGGCTGGAGAGAGAGAGAGAGAGAGAGAGAGAGAGAGTAGTGTGGGTTGGGCGGTGGTGGGACAAGGAGAGATATAGAGTGAAGAGGGTGGAGAGGAGAGAGAGGGAGGGTGGGAGAGCAAAAGGGAGTGAGAGAGAGGAGAAAGAGGGAGGGTGGGAGAGGTAGAGGGAGGGAGAGTGGGAGAGTGAAAGGGAGGGAGAGGGAGAGTGAAAGGGAGGGAGAGAGAGGGAGAGTGGGAGAAGGAGGGAGAGGGAGAGGGAGAGGGGGAGAGGGAGGGAGAGTGGGAGAGTGAAAGGGAGGGAGAGAGAGGGAGGGTGGGAGAAGGAGGGAGAGGGTGGGAGAGATAGAGAGAGTGACATGGGGAGGATATAGTGAGTTAGAAAAGAGAGACAAGGATAGAGAGAGTGAGAGAGGGAGAGTGAAAGGGAGGAAAGAGAGAGAGGGGGAGGGAAGCGGATGGGAGAAGGAGAGAGAGGGAGGGTGGGAAAAGAACAGAGGGAGAGGAAAAAGGGTGGAGAGAAGAGAGAGGGAGGGTGGGAGAAGGAGAGAGAGGGTGGGAAAGATGGAGAGAGTGACATGGGGAGGGAGAAGGAGAGAGAGGGTGGGAAAGATGGAGAGAGTGACATGGGGAGGATATAGAGAGTTAGCAAAGAGAGACAAGGATAGAGAGTGAGAGAGGGAGAGTGAAAGGGAAGGAAGAGAGAGAGGGGGAGGGAAGAGGGTGGGAGAAGGAGAGAGAGGGTGGTGTGGATTGGGTTGGGCGGTGGTGTGCGGTGGTGTGCGGAGATGGTGGTGGTAATACTTAGAGAGAGATAGTTCAAGTAGAGAGAGAGGACGGCCAAGAAAAGGTCCCTCCACCAAGCTCCCTCAAAAATCACACTTGGCATTTCTTTCATACACCTTGCAGGTCTCCATTGTCAGCAGCTGGGCTTATTACCAGCCACCTTGGTTGCATCAAAGTAGCACTTAGCACTTGCAGGTTGGGCGGTGGTGTGCGGTGGTGTGCGGAGATGGTGGTGGTAATACTTAGAGAGAGATAGTTCAAGTAGAGAGAGAGGACGGCCAAGAAAATCTCCCTCCACCAAGCTCCCTCAAAAATCACACTTGGCATTTCTTTCATACACCTTGCAGGTCTCCATTGTCAGCAGCTGCCACCTTGGTTGCATCAAAGTAGCACTTAGCACCTGCAGGTTGCATGATTACTTGCTTGGGTATTATTAGAAATGGTAGATAGTGATGTATTTCGGATGTTATCTGCTGAGGATAAGCTTAATAGGACTAACTACCCTTTATACGGCTGGAGAAGGAGAATAAGAAAGACTCGGGTATGGCTATAGCTAATGCGTTAGCATCCAATGCAAAAAACAAAGAATCTGCTGAGGATAAGCTTAATAGGACTAACTACCCTTTATACGGCTGGAGAAGGAGAATAAGAAAGACTCGGGTATGGCTATAGCTAATGCGTTAGCATCCAATGCAAAAAACAAAGAATCTGCTGAGGATAAGCTTAATAGGACTAACTACCCTTTATACGGCTGGAGAAGGAGAATAAGAAAGACTCGGGTATGGCTATAGCTAATGCGTTAGCATCCAATGCAAAAAACAAAGAATCTGCAAACTATGTACATGATTGGGCTTTTAATGTGTAGTGCAATTTTGACCCTTTGCATAAGGATGTATACATGGTTGTTATAGATGTACATGTCTTGTATTTTGACAGTGGTGCTAGTAAGCACATTACTTCTCATCGTAGTTTGTTCTCATCACTTGAATCTGCTCCACAGGGAAATACTGTAACATGTGCAAACAACTTCTCATATCATGTAAAAGGAGTTGATAAAATTATTCTCTTGCTGCTGCAAATGGTGGAACAATCATGCTTTCAGATGTATCATATGTACCAGGGATCAAGAAGAACTTGTTATTTGTGTCTGCCATTACTAAGGCTAGCTTAGTGGTTCCGTTTGTGGATGACAGATGTATCGTTCATGATTATCGCAGTGACGATAATACAATTGTTGCTTATGGTACTTTATCTCATGGCCTTTATAGGCTAGATGCATACGAAAGACAAAAGCATGTTGTATGTACAGTTTCTACCACAAAGGAAATGGGTAAAGCTATGGCATGCATGCTTTGGTCACTTGAACTTTGGCAATTTGTTGCGTTTGCATAAGCATAACATGGTATCTAAGATGCCACATCTTGAAGCCCCTATCAAACATGTTTGTGAGGGTCATATTCTTGGAAAAATGTAGCGAGCATCATTTCCCAAAGATGGTTTAGTTAGAGCTATCCAAAAATTATAGCTTATTACACAGTGATGTATGTGGTCCTATGAGGACACCATCTATCTATTTTGTCACATTCATTGATGATTATTCCAGACATACTTGGATATATCCATTGAAATAGAAATCAAAGGTTTTTATATGCTTTAGGCACTTTACTACTATGGTTGAAAATGTTTCAACATGTAAGATTGGTATCTTGCTGCATAATACTGATCGAGGGGGGAAGTATATGTCTAAGGAGTTTCATACATACATGTCTAATCATGGGATAAAACACCAATGTATTGTGCCCTATACACCTTAGCAAAATGGTGTAGCTGAATGCAAAACAGGTCTCTCTCATGGAGATGGCATATTACATGGTTTCTAGCTAGAAGCAGTCATGTGTGCAATATATGTTTTGAACATGTGTCCTACAAAGTCTTCACATACAATTATATCTTTTGAAGCTTGGAATGGTAGAAAGTTCTTTGTGGCTTACTTATGCATTTTTGGTTTTCTTGCTTATGCACTTGTGGCTCACTTACGCATTTTTGGTTTTCTTGCTTATGCACTTGTGGCTCACTTACGCATTTTTGGTTTTCTCACTTATACACTTGTGGTGAGAAAATTTGCACACCAAGCTTGAAGATAAGGTTGTTAAATGTATTTTTGTGGGGTACAACTCAAAAAGTAAGGGTTATCGTCTCTATCATCCTGCTACCATGTGGATTCTTGTGAGTAGAGATTCTGTATTTGTGGAAGATGCAATTCAACCCTTGCTTTCATATAAAAAATAGCAAAATATATGTTCGCAAGACATATTCGACACTCTTCTTCCATTGTTCAATACAGGACACATTGATGTAGAGAATTTGGGTAATCAAAGGAATGTTGAAAATCATCCCACAGGCTCTAAATCAGCATGTTTTCCAGCCCACATATCAGCCTATTGATGAGGCAAATGTGGATGATACAATTGATGAGGAAAGAAGGGAAATTGAGGAGTCAAAAAGTATGCAAAAATGGCTTGTGCAAACACTACGTGTCAACAAATTGGCCACTCCTTTGCCTAGTAGAATAGGTGCAGGTTCTTATTATGCATCTCATGTTAACACATGTCATACTCTTATTGCTAGTTTATGTATTGAAAAGGAACCTCTCTCCTTTGAATGAAGCAAAGGAATGTGAAAATTAGATGAGTGCTATATAAACTAAAAGATTTGATACTAAAAAATGGCATTTGGTAGACTTGCCTTATGGGGCAAGAAGGCCACTGACACAAAATGGGTTTATAAGCTTAAATGTAAAGTTGACGATAGTGTGGAGTGATACAAAGCAAGGTTTGTTGCAAAGGGTTATGCACATGAAAAAGGCATTGACTATGGTGAAACCTTTGCAGCTACATGTCGTATAACTACCATACAAAGTATCATTGCATTAGCAGCACATAAGGTTGGAATGTATGTCAGTTGGATATCAAAACTACCTTCTTGAATAGAGACTTGCATGAGGAGGTCTATGTATCTCAGCCTCGTAGTTTTGTTCAAAAAAGTCAAGAATCAAAAGTATGTAGATTAAAGAAAGCTTTATATTGTCTTAAAAGCAGGCTCCTAGAGCATGGTATGAAAAGATACATACATACTTGGTTGCATAGGGTTTTTGCAACAGCCCAACTGACAATACCCTCTATATTAAAAGAACTAAGGATGTTTTATTGGTCATCATAGTATATGTTGATGACATGCTGCTCACAGGTCCTAATGATGATCATATTTTTGCTTTTATATAGCTGATTTAGATAAGTCTTTTGAGATGTAAGATCTTGGACCGTTGCACTATTATTTGAGCATTGCGTTTTGGTAGCATAATGATGGCATTGTTATGCTATAGAGGAAATACAGAGATGCATTGAAGAGGTTCAATCTTGAAGACTATAAACCTATGGCTACACCTATGGAGCCGGGTTTATGACTAAGTCTTGAAGATGCAGGTGACCCTTTTGATGCTGGCTTGTATCAAGAAACTAGTGGATGCCTTATCATTTTGTGTAACACCAGGCTTGACATTCAGTATGTGGTGTCAATATTATACAAATTTATGCATAGCCTAAGCATAAAGCATTGGCAGTCTGTCAAAAGGGTGTTCCATTACCTAAAGGGCACTAAACACTTTGGATTATTTTATTCCGAGGGGGGTAACTCATAGCTGCATGCATTTATAAACTCAAACTAGGCTAGATGTTATGACACACGAGTGTCCACGGGTGGTTTTTTCTTTCGCCTTGGTGATTCATGTATATTATGGCTCAGAAAGAAGAAACCCAGTATGGCCACTTCTAGCTAAGTACAGGGTAGCTAAGTACAGGGCAGCTAAGTACAGGGCAGCGTTTATAGCTATCGTTGAGTGTGTTTAGCTCAGGCACCTGATTTTTGTATTTGCGAGTACTCAGCCATTACCATCTTCACTGGACAGTCAGAGTGCTATGGCAGTTGTGCGAGGAATCTAGTTTTTTTTGCTCGCACAAAGTACATTGAGGTGCACTATCATTACGTCAGGGAGAGATGCTTTGCAGAGGACATGAACTTAGTTTATGTGCCAACACAGGACAACTTGGAAGATTTGTTCACGAAGGCTCTCCCACCACGAGAGAAGTTTGAAGCTTTTTGCAAAGCTTTAAACTTACTCTCCTTTAGGGACTAGTCTGGGCTCCCTATCGGGGTGCTTTTTCCCTCTGTAGGAGGTTTTTTCCCCCGTGCT